>NC_055993.1:140876357-141013095 GCF_018446385.1 Zingiber officinale
GAATAATAAACTAAAAGACAGAGGCACAACAGGTTTACTTGGTTACAACCGGGAAGGTTGTTAACCCAAGGTAGATGAAGTCACACTAATTTCTCCTTCAGGTGGAAAAGCCTCTTTACAGCAATGAAAGCTCAAAATGACAAAGTTAAACAGAAAAGAAAGTGTGTACAAGTGTTGCTTAGATCTTTCTTGTTGTTGTTAGTTTCTGGGAGCAGGACTGCTTATACAGCCCTGCTCAGGGTGCTTAGAAGGGTTCCAGGCACCTAGAATGGGATAAAACTTTATCCCTGACGTAACGGTACACGCCATGTCGAGTTTGGCTAAAACTTGGGTTCCTGGCGCCTGGAGTCCAGGTGCCCCGGACTGGTCCAGGCGCCCCAAACTGGTCCTTCCACTCCGACTCCGCTCACTTGGGTGATTTCGGTCATCTGGAATAGGGTTCACCCAAACCCAACTTTCGATATTCTCCTTGAGCAAGCTTCCGCTCTGGCTTCTCATCCCTCGGAATCGTGCATGCTTCCTTCTCATCCACCAGCATACTCTTCAACAACTTTTCGTCCCTTAGACAGTTGCGTCTTTTGCTCATTGAGCAATCTTTCGCTCCGGCTTCTCGTCCCTCGGAAACACTGTAGGCTCCCTTCTCGTCTGTCGGTGTACTCTTCTGCAGCACTTCGTCCCTCAAATGCACTGAGCCCGTCGGCTCTCTCCCGTGTCATCCTTCTCGCTAGTTGCTTCTTTTGCTCGACATCCTGTCCTCCTAAGTTTCTGCACACTTAGACACAGGGTTAAACACAACATGACTTAACCTAACTTGTTTGATCACATCAAAACTACCTTGGGGTACCAACAACTACCTTATTCCCTAAGTGTCGGTAACATTTTTTGTACTTAAATTCTACAAACGGGAAGTGCAGTCTATTGCACTTCTCTGATATTCTTTGTACTCGATTCTCTCTTTTGGAGGTACCGAAAGAGGTTTTTAGTGGATTAGGTTTGCAGGACCAGGGTCTTGGAGTAGGAGTCGCCGAAGACTCCGAACCAAATAAAATCGTCTAAGTTTTTGTGTGTTATTTTTTTTTAATTTCTGTTGCGTATGATTTCAAAACGAGAAAACGAGTTGTTTTCAAAAACCACGTGATTTACCCCCCCCCCCTCTGTCACGTGCATATCGATCCAATACCAACAACTAGAAAATTAGCATAAATTTGTTCATCGATTGTCGAAGTAGCATTTGGGCATCGTCGAGTCGTTTCTGAAGTAGCACGGAAGAGCGAAAGATGTTTGAAATGTTGTGTTTGAGGTGCTGGTAGAATCCTCCTTTTATAGTCCACTCTTGGTGCCTAGAACCTCCCCCGAGTTCTCCCATAGGGCTGATATAGCGTGCTCTCATCAAAACTCGATCCGGCAAAAGTTATCCATCTCCGAGCGCCCAAACCACCCCCAAGCGCTGGATTGTGATGTAGGCTGACCAACTGGAGTGCGCCAACTCACTGCCTGAGGGTGCCTTGTCGATCTGACTCTGGGCGCTCAAACCACTCCCGGGCGCACGAAGTCCGGGTACCTGGACCACTATTTTTTCTAACCTTGTTTTCCTGCAAAAAAGAGTTAGTCAAGGTAAGTTTTCCTTAAAAAAAAGAGTTAGTACAAGTAATAAACAATATATTAAGTATGATTTGGACAACATCTGGACTGTCTTATCCTGACTTTGAGTTTCGCTGAAACTCTTGGTCGGATCGACACCTACTATTCCTTTTTCGAGGAACGTGTTATCACCTACTCCTCTCAAGAGAGTTTACCTTTTGCCAGATTGATCCTCCAGACCATCTAGGCTTTTGTTCAGCGTCCAAGACTTCATGCTGAACGTCTGATCCACGAGCTATCCAATTTTCCACCTGGGGTCCCCTAGGATTTTCACCTAGCATCCTCGACCCACCAAGACTTTGTCCAGTCCCTCGAACCAGGACTTTGTTGTCTAACAGCAGCTAGGACTTTCCATCCCCTAGTCCCAACTAGGACTTTCCTTTAACTAAGATCATTTAAGACTTTCTTGCAAACTTAGTTACACTTATTAGATTACAAGATAGTTTAACTATTAACCCTATTGTCATTATCAAAATACAGGTTTGATCATATGGTGCTCCTTATACCAATAATCTCTCCCTTTTTTATTATGACAACCTGGTTCAAAAATTAAGTAAAACGATATAGCAGTTCAAGAGAAAAAGACATAGTAATTTAATACTAAAGCAATTTTTTTTTAAGAATAAGTTTGAGTGTTACAATAACTTTTAAAGGAAAGATTAAGAAAATAATCTTTTCAATTTAACTCCCCTTAATTTATCACTCCCTCTTAACTTTCTTTCCTCCTTTACCATTTATCAAAAATAATTTCGGGAGAAAAAATAATTACTTAATTTTAAAATTAAACATTTTAGTTTTTCAAATACTTAATTTTTTGCCAAAGTTTAAACTTGAAAAAACTTATTATTTGAAACATCATTTAAAACAAATTATGCTTTTGAGATAGTTAAATTTTGCTTTGAAAGACTTTGAGAAGGAGAGTAAAAAAAAAATTCAAGTACAAAGTTTAACTAGAGTACTTAATTTTTTAGAAAAAAAGCTTACTTAAAAAATATTAATTAGGTTAAAAACAAACTATCTTTTGAAAATACTTAGTATTTTTTAAAAGCCTTGAAAAAAAACTTGACTTTTAAAAATACTTGATTTTTAAAAGATATCTTTTTAAAATAGACTTTAACTTACAAAAAACTCAATATCTATGAAAAGATACTTAAAGGTTTTGACAAATAGATTAGCTTTTAAATACTTAAATAATTTAAATTAGAACTAAGCTTTGTTTAGCTTTTAAAAATTTTGTTTTAAGAAAAAACTTAGTTCCAAAAAAAACTTTATTTTGAAAAACCTCTTTCCTTTGTTTTTGGTTAAAACAATAAAAAAAATAAAAAAAATAGGCAAGACTAACAGTATAATATTAGGGTCCAAGCATGAGTAACAATAACTAAAAAATATCTATTTTCCTAATTTTTCATCTCATCCTTTCTAAATTATTAAACATGTTAAACTTATGAATTTGTGTAAGATAAAATTAATTTTGAAGTTAATTTTTAAGTTTGAAAATATTATCTTAGAATTTAGAAAATATTTAAGTTTAAAATTTAAAAAATATTTAAATCTGAATTTTAAAAAATATTTACATTTTTTAAAAATATGTATGTTTGAATATTTAATTTTTTATTTTAAAAATGTTTAAATTTGAATTTTGAAAAATATTTAAATTCTAAAAAAATATTTAAATTTAAATATTCAAATTTTAATTTTTAAAAATATTTAGGTTTGAAATTTTAAGTTAAAAAAATTAAGTTCTAATTTTGAAAAATATTTAAATTTAAATTTAAAATTTGAATATCTAGAATTTTTAAGTTTTAAATTAAAAAATATTTAAGTTTAAAAAATTTAAGTTTCAATTTTTAATAATATGTAAGTTTGAAAATTGAATATTTATGTTTGAAAATTTAAGTTTAAAAAAAATTGCTTTGATTCAAAGATTAAGTTAGATTTAAGTTTTATTTAATTAATTTTAAACCTAAATCTATTTCACCCCTTTTTAGATTATCAATCATATAACCTTATCTAGTGAGATAGTTAATTTTATCTTCAATTTAAATTAAAATTTAAGGATTGATTTATATTTAACTTAGACTAAGGTTTAACAATTAGTCAATTAAACATCTATTTCAATAATTAACTTTCAGGCTGTGACAAGTCACTAGGTCTTCTTGGGTATTGTAGCAACAACCACTTCTAAATAAAACCTTTTAAAGAAATTGAATATTTAATTTTCTTTCTGAAAATCCTAGATCTAACTAATCAAGTATCAATCAAGCCTAAGTCTTTATCTATCCTAATCTAAGCATCAATCAAGCCTAAGTCTTTATCTATCCTAATCTAAGCATGTATAAGGAAAGCGGTAAAGCAAACATCAAACAAGTTTATCTAATAATAAAGATGATCTTTCTATTGACTCTCCTTGGATTATAACCTCGATAAGGGCTATCAAGGTAATGGATTTAATCCTTCGGGATCCAATATTGATCAAGTCTAACTTAATTAATCATGTTAGACTTGGGGATCCATACTTAAACTAGATTCTTAGTTGATCGATTCACTAAAGACAAGTAAGATTTGAATCGCTGTCTAGCCTTATACCTAAGTCCGGTTCGATTGTATAAGATCCTTTATTTTCCAAGAATCCGATCAAGATTCTTGAACCCCAAGGTGAACCATTCCAACGTGTTCTTAAGTCCTTTGACTTGAGTTTTTAAATTGAAATTTTCTTCCTCAAGTTGTTGGACTTGGATTGAATTTCCACTTTGAACTAACTCAGTCAAACGACTTGGGTTAGTCTTCTCCTTAAGGTATTCAATCTCCTTTTGGAGTGTCTTAACCTAGATATTGGACTTAGCTAATTTTCTTGATAAGTAAGAAATTAAATTACGTGATCTAATTAAGGAAATACTTATAGTGAATTGGGAACCTTTTGAACTGGATACTAATCTATGACTTCGCTTGGACTTAGCTTTCGATTTTGTCTCGAACTCAGATTCAGTCTCGATAACATGAGCTTACTAATAGAGCAAGGATGCTTGCTTGCTCGTGTTCTTCGTTGGAGTCTTCACAGGATTTGGACCACGTTACTTTCAAAGCCTTCCTTCTTCTTTGCTTCTCGTTTGGACATTCAGGCTTGGTATGCCCCTTTTTATTACAGTCGTAGCAGGTGACTTCGGACTTGACCTTTGTGTTTGATATTGGACTTGGTTGCATCGTTTTTGACTGGATCACCTTCTTGATCACTCTTTTGGTGAATCCCTTCTTCTTGTATAGTTTCGGAAATAGGTTCACGAGTTCAATGGTGATTTTGTCATCATCTTCCGAGTCCGATTCATTTTTGGACTCGAGTTCGGTCTGACGCTTGTTCCTAGACTCCTTTGTCATGCTTCTACCTGCAACCAATGCAATACCTTTCTTCAAATTCTGAAAATAGCTCGTCTAGTCTAATTAAAAAAAATGTCCTTATATACTCTCGGAAAAGCATTTAATGTGTATCTTATAGTATCACAATTCTCTACCTTCCGGTCGATTGCGTGTAGTCCATTAAGCAGGTCTTGGATCCGAGCGTAGAGTTGACTTGTTGACTCACCATCCTGCATTTTAATATTGTATAACTTATTTAAAATTATGTCATGTTTGCTTACCTTAGTATCGAAGGTTCCCTCATGCAGCTCGATTAGTTTTTCCTATAATTCCTTAGCGTCGTTGAAGGGGCCGACCCAGTTCAACTCTTCTTTAGTTAAGCCACATTGGAGAGTTTGAGTGACTTTCACATCGGCTTCGTTCTTCTTATGGGTTGGTGTGTCCCATTTGTCACAGGGGACGAGAACTCCGTCTTCGGTGGGATATGTGAATCATTTCTGAATGATTGTCCATATTTCCACCTGCGTTTTGAGATGTCACTCCATTCGGCTCTTCCTGTAGCCGAAATCTTCGCCAGAGAAGAGTAGTGGGCGTGTGGTATTATAGTCTTCTTGGTATGCCATTTGAAAACAAAAACTAGCACACAACAAAATAAGTAGACTTGTCCCAAGACTTGGTCTTGGATTAACAATGCGAAATAAAGAACTTATGAAAAACTAAAAGAATTCGAGTGGTGTTGCACCAACTTCGACAAACAAAAAAACTCAATTGTGAGAAAAATGATCAGAAGGGGCAATTATACCTATTCCGATTGACTCCAAAAAAATTTAAAAATAATATCACGAAAAAATTATTTGAATGGTGGTTTCACCAATTTGAAGCAACCTCGCTCTAACACAAATTGTAGGATCGTTGCGCTAGAGGAGGGAGTGAATAGCGCTCGTAGCTTTCACATTCATTTTAAAACTCGAGAATAACGACAACGGAATAAAGACAGAAATAAAGAAACAATGCAAATACACCAAGATTTACTTGGTTTGGAGCCTGTGGATACTCTTACTCCAATGCCCGCACGTGAGAGTACTTTCGTTGGACAATCATTAATAGCTCGAACAAGATTACAAATTTGAATTACAATAGCTATAAAATAAAGTTATTGACAACCAAAAAAGTAGCAGAAATTCGTTCGTTAATTGTCAAAGCAGCATTTGCCTATCGTCAAGTCGTTTCCGGAGCAGCGCGCAAGAGTGGAAGATGTTTGAAATGTTGTGTTTGAGGTGCTGGTTGAATCCTCCTTTTATAGCCCACTTTGGGCACCTGGAACCTCCCCCGGGTGCCTCCATAGGACTGACGTAGCGTGCTCTCGTCGAAACTCGATCCGGCAAAAGTTATTCATCTCTGGGCACTTGGACCACCCCTGGGCGCCTGTACTATGACGTAGGCCGACCAACCGGAGTGCACCAGCTCACCACCTAAGGGCGCCTGGTCGATCCAACTCTGAGCTCCCGAACCACTCTTTTTTCCAGCCTTGTTTTCCTAAAAAAAAGTTAGTCCAAACAAGTTTTCATGTAGAAAAGAGTTAGTATAGGTAATAAATAATATATAAAGTATGATTTGGACAGGCTCTGGATTGTCCGGTCCTAACTTTGAATTTTGCTGAAACTTTAGGTCAGACCGACGCATATTGTTCCCTCTTCAGGGAACGGGTCCTCACCTACTCCTCTCAGGAGAGTTTACCTTTTGCCAGACCGGTACTTCAGACCGTCTGAACTTTTGCTCAGTATCTGAAACTTTAGGATTTCATGCTGAACATCTGATCCATGACTCATCCAGTCTTCCACCAGGTGTTCACGACCCCCAGGATTTTCACCTAGCATCTTCAACTCTAGGATTTCGCCCAATGTCTTCAACCCGCCAAGACTTTGCTCAGTCCCCTAGACCAGGACTTCATTGCCTAACCACAACTAAAACTTTCCACCTACCAAACCTCAACTAGGACTTTCCTTTGTCTAAGATCACTTAGGACTTTCCTACAAACTCAGTCACACAAGATAGCTTAACCTTTAACCCCTTTGACATTATCAAAACACAGGTTCAATCGTCTGGTGCTCTCTACACCAACATCAGCCTCCCACTTCTCCAAAATGCAAGGCTCTCAATTTACATCCGCCCGACCCTAGCACTAGTCAATTTCATGTCAATCCAAGGTCATTTGGTCGATCAACCGATTTTGAACAAAATCGACTGATGGACCAAATGACCTTAGATTGACATGAAACCAGTTCCTATGTGTTCATCTACGTTTCCTTATTATTTTTGTGCCCTCAAACGTCAATTTGACGCAATATATTGAGAGCAATAATTTTTTAAACACAAATTAAATTTTTAAAATATATTCGTATTCAAAAAATCATTGCTCTCATTATATTGAATTAAATTGACGTTTCAGAGCATGAATATAATACATAGGAATTAGTTTCATGTCAATCTGAAGTCGTTTGATCCATCAGCCGATTTTCCCCAAAATCGACTAATGGACGAGCAAAACTGGCTGATGGATCGAATGATCTCGGATTGACATAAAACTAATTTCTGTGTATTCATCTACTTCTCCTGATTTTATTCATGTCCTTAAACGTCAATTTGATTCAATATATTGAGAGCAATGATTTTGTGAACGCGAAAATATATGAAAATTTTAATTTGTGTTCAAAAAATTCAGCTAATGGGCCAAACGACCTCAAATTGATATAAAACTAGATCCTATATATTTGACTAGTTCTCCTGATTATATCCATTCTCTTAAATATCAATTTGACATAATATATCACTACAAAAAATAAGGCATTTTGGGACGAATTTTGGGACGAATTTTACAAAAAAATTCGTTGCAAAATTTTTTGGGACGAAATCAGGGACGAAATTTTTTTCGTCCCAAAATGTTTGATGCCAACTTTTGGAACGAATTATGATTTGTTGCAAATTCGGCAACGAATTTGGGGACAAAATTGGCAACGAATAAAATTTTCGTCCCCAAATTTGTCGCAAAAAAGGAACGAATAATTTTTTTGTTGCAAACTTAGCAACGAATTTGGGGATGAATTCAGTTCGGAGGAAATAATTTTTTGTTGCCAAATTTGTCCCTATTTTTGCAACAAAATTGGGGACGAATTCAGTGACAAATTATTTTTTGTTGCTAAGTTTGTCCCTAATATTGCAACGAATTTGGGGACGAATTCGGTGACAAATTTTTTTTGTTGCCAAATTTGTCCCTAATTTTGCAACGAATAATAAATTTGTTGCAAAATTTTAAGCATTTGCGACAAATTTGGGGACAAAAATACTAATTTAATTAATAAATAAATTTTCGTCCCAAAATTCGTCCCAGAATCTGGGACGAATTTTGGGATGAATTTGTGGATTCGTCCCAAATTCTGGGACGAATCCACATATTCGTCCCAAATTCTGGATTCGATACAATTACGATAGAGTGGGAACAAATCGTTTTCGTCGCCAAATTCGTCCCTAATACTAAATTTTTTTTCCAGATTAAATTTCTTTTTGCAATTCAATCCATAGATACATAAACACCAAATTCAAATAACATTTATATACATTCAACACATCTTAATTTCACATACAAGAGTAATAATTGAACTCGATCAACTCATAATTCAACAAATATAAAGATCTCAACAAATTTTACAAGATCTATCTTGTTCAAGCTTCTAGAAAATATTATAAAGTTCAACAATCAAATGTTATATAAGTCCATCATCCATCCAAGGAGGTAAATAAACTAAAAATACATCAAGTCATCTTCGTCTGCCCAAAAGCTTTGCACCCCTTCAAATCTCCTTTGCCTACATAACAACAAACAAATAAACCAGATCATGTGTAACAAGAAAGATCATAAATATAATACGAAATGCCCATGTAACAAGAAAGATTGGAAACAAGACATAACTGTGAAATTCCTTAAACATTCAAATAAATGTCCTATTTACCAACGATATGAACCATCCATGTCATAAAATTATAAGAAGTATCTTGAAGCTAAGTAAAAACATCGTAAATATGATACAACCTAATATAAATGGCACATCAAATTGTTATAATAATACCTATTTCACCATATCAATCAATAGCTACAAATATTCTATGTCCATGTGATCACATGGAGAGCATGAAAGATATTCTTAAAATTTCCTAACATATGAAAATAGCTCAAATGAAGAAAACACAAACTAATTAAACTTAATTTTTTTGTGATACAAGTGTTTTAGTAATCATGGTTACTTGGTTGTTAGGTAAACTCTAATCATAATTTGCAATTTGAACTAATAAAGCAGTAGTAATAAATTTCAATAAATTAAAAGCAATTAGAAAATAAATAAATAAATAAATAAATAAAATTAAAAGTTTAACATGTTACTTAATACTTACTTTTTTTCTCGGACCTTTAGTTCGCCTCACCAACCCTGTTAAAAACAAATTGACAATATTAATTAAAATAAAAATTAGAAAAGTTAACAAGCCATTGATTAATGTGTAAAACAGTAAACATGAGACAAATAATCATCATACATAATTATGGGAAATTTCTTTAAATAAGCTAACAAAACTTACCCATCGTCAAAAATTAAAGTCATCATTATGATTATCATCCTCCTCCTCCTCTTCCTCATTCTGCATTATACTTGAATTCTTGTTATACATCCAACTTCGCACATTCTGCATTTTACCTGAATTCAGCTATTTAGTTAAACATTATTAACAGAAATAAATCTTATCATTGAAGACAAAACAACAAAGAAAAGCTTATCAAAAAGAAGAAATACAATTAATCAACTATAAAATAATTATTTAAAGCTAACTTTATATACAGATCATTAAATGCATATTAATGAACTTAGAAATACCGAAAAGACGTGAACAAATACAGTTGTCTTCAACTACACTGAGATCATGCCAAATTGAAACCTGCACAAGCAACATTATCAATTATATAGTATTATTCTAACAATTTTAATAGAGTTGAAGCAATTGTAATTAAATTGAAATAATAATATTTTAATGGAACAAAATTTGGAAAAAAACAAAATTACTCTCTATATTAGAGCAATTGTGGATCAGAATTGACATTTTTTAGATGAAAAATAAAATATTTTGATAAGGATATTTTTGAGATAAAAAATAGAATAGGGTCGCTTCTGTTTTTTTCTTTAAAAGAAAATCTTTTTAATAATAATAATAATAATGAGCACCCTTTGAATTTTGTATCAAAGAAAAAAAAACATGTCAACTCTATTGTAATTTGTCCCTCCATTAATTAATTCCAATCTAAAAACTATCCTACAAGTATTTGTAATGATAAAGAGGATCAGTACACAGAAAATCAAAGGTAAATTTATACCTATGGTATACTGGAGCTCCCCATACATTTAGGATTCGAAACCCTAGTATCAAAATTTTGCCCTAGTGTAGTTGAGATTTTATTACTTCCACACCCCTAAACTGTACATCTATATACAAGAAAAACTACAAATCTTTATCCAAAAACAGCCCTAAACCGTATTTCACAGATCATTGGTCATTGACATCTAAGTGATCAAGAGTTGCAGTGCTTTTCTTTGTTAACAAACAAGAATGAAGCCCTAAATTTCACAGATCAGTACTCCACCATTCCAAATCTTGCGACATCAGTGCTAGCAGCGGCGACTCGCAGCCCGGAATTTGGGACGAATTCAGGATTCATCCCAAATTTAAGAAAAATAAAAATTAAAAGAAAAATCATTCGGAAGGCCTAAATATGGACCTAACGATCTCAGAATTTCATGAAACAAGTTTCTTTGGGTTCCTAATTTTCTTATGATCTTAAAAATACCCTCATCCGTAATTTTAATCTCATATATTTAGTGTGGTGATTTTTTAACCCGAATTTGACCTAATTCAGGTAAAAAAACATGAAACACAATATATTATTTTAAAATTAAGGAAGAGGATATATTTATGAATAAGGGAAAATAAGAAACTTATAGACTCTTGTTTCATGAAATTCTGACATTTGTAGATCTATATTTTTAGTTTTAAACACATATTCAAACATGCGTTAAACGCTAACATACTTAATTAATACTAAACTATCTATGTTTCACTAAAAATGGACCTAACGATCTCAGAATTTCATGAAATAAGTTTCTATAGGTTTCTAATTTTCTTATAATCTTAAAAATATCTTCATCCATAATTTTAACATATTATATTGAGTGCGGTGAATTTTTTATTACAAATTAGGTCATATTCATGTTAAAAAATCACCACACTTAATTTATTAGGTTAAAATTCAGATTTAGGATATTTTTATGATCATGAGAAAATTAGGAATCCATAGAAACTTGTTTCATGAGATTCCGAAATCATTAGGTCCATATTTAGGCCTTCCGAATGATTTTTCTATTATTTTTTATTTTTTTTAAATCTGGGACAAATCCTGGATTCGTCCCAAATTTTAGAAAAATAAAATATAAAAGAAAATTTATTTGGAAGGCCTAAATATGGACCTAACGATCTCGGAATTTCATGAAACAAGTTTCTATGGATTTCTAATTTTCTCGTGATCTTAAAAATATCTTTATCCATAATTTTAACATAATATATTAAATGCGGTGAATTTTTTATTATGAATTTGGTCAAATTCGGGTTAAAAAATCACCATACTAAATATATGAGGTTAAAATTTTGGATGAGGATATTTTTAAGATCATGAGAAAATTAGCAACCCATAGAAACTTGTTTTATGAAATTCCGAGATCGTTAGGTCCATATATAGGCCTTCCAAATAAATTTTCTTTTATTTTTTATTTTTTTAAATTTGGAACGAATTCCAGATTCGTCCCAAAATCTGGGACGAATCCAGAAATTTGTCCCAAATTTTGGGACGAATTCCTGGATTCGTCCCAAATTTTGGGACGAATCCAGGATTTATCCCAAATTTAAGAAAAATAAAAATTAAAAGAAAAATCATTCGGAAGGCCTATATATGGACCTAACGATCTCGGAATTTCATGAAACAAGTTTCTTTGGGTTCCTAATTTTCTCATGATCTTAAAAATACCCTCATCCATACTTTTAATCTCATATATTTAGCGTGGTGATTTTTTAACTCGAATTTGACCTAATTCAGGTAAAAAAACACGAAACACAATATATTATTTTAAAATTAAGGATGAGGATATATTTATGAATAAGGGAAAATAAGAAACTTATAGACTCTTGTTTCATGAAATTCTGACATTTGTAGATCTATATTTTTAGTTTTAAACACATATTCAAGCATGTGTTAAACGCTAACATACTTAATTAATACTAAACTATCTATGTTTCACTAAATATGGACCTAACAATCTCGGAATTTCATGAAATAAGTTTCTATAGGTTCCTAATTTTCTTATAATCTTAAAAATATATTCATCCATAATTTTAACATATTATATTGAGTGCGGTGAATTTTTTATTACAAATTAGGTCATATTCATGTTAAAAAATCACCACACTTAATTTATTAGGTTAAAATTCAGATTTAGGATATTTTTATGATCATGAGAAACTTAGAAATCCATAGAAACTTGTTTCATGAAATTCCGAGATCATTAGGTCCATATTTAGGCCTTCAGAATGATTTTTCTATTATTTTTTATTTTTTTTAAATCTAGGACGAATCCTGGATTCGTCCCAAAAATCTGGGACGAATCCAGAAATTTGTCCCAGATTTTGGGACGAATTTCTGGATTCGTCCCAGATTTTGGGACGAATCCAGGATTCGTCCCAAATTTTAGAAAAATAAAATATAAAAGAAATTTTATTTGGAAGGCCTAAATATGGACCTAACGATCTCGGAATTTCAAGAAACAAGTTTCTATGGATTTCTAATTTTCTCGTGATCTTAAAAATATCTTTATCCATAATTTTAACATAATATATTAAATGCGGTGAATTTTTTATTATGAATTTGGTCAAATTCGGGTTAAAAAATCACCATACTAAATATATGAGGTTAAAATTTTGGATGAGGATATTTTTAAGATCATGAGAAAATTAGGAACCCATAGAAACTTGTTTCATGAAATTCCGAGATCGTTAGGTCCATATATAGGCCTTCCAAATAAATTTTCTTTTATTTTTTATTTTTTTAAATTTGGGACGAATTCCAGATTCGTCCCAAAATCTGGGACGAATCCATAAATTTGTCCCAAATTTTGGGACGAATTCCTGGATTCGTCCCAAATTTTGGGACGAATCCAGGATTCGTCCCAAATTTTGGGACGAATCCAGGATTCGTCCCAAATTTTAGAAAAATAAAAATTAAAAGAAAAATCATTCGGAAGGCCTATATATGGACCTAACGATCTCGGAATTTCATGAAACAAGTTTCTTTGGGTTCCTAATTTTCTCATGATCTTAAAAATACCCTCATCCGTACTTTTAATCTCATATATTTAGCGTGGTGATTTTTTAACTCGAATTTGACCTAATTCAGGTAAAAAAAACACGAAACACAATATATTATTTTAAAATTAAGGAAGAGGATATATTTATGAATAAGGGAAAATAAGAAACTTATAGACTCTTGTTTCATGAAATTCTGACATTTGTAGATCTATATTTTTAGTTTTAAACACATATTCAAGCATGTGTTAAACGCTAACATACTTAATTAATACTAAACTATCTATGTTTCACTAAATATGGACCTAACCATCTCGGAATTTCATGAAATAAGTTTCTATAGGTTCCTAATTTTCTTATATTCTTAAAAATATATTCATCCATAATTTTAACATATTATATTGAGTGCGGTGAATTTTTTATTACAAATTAGGTCATATTCATGTTAAAAAATCACCACACTTAATTTATTAGGTTAAAATTCAGATTTAGGATATTTTTATGATCATGAGAAAATTAGGAATCCATAGAAACTTGTTTCATGAAATTCCGAGATCATTAGGTACATATTTAGGCCTTCAGAATGATTTTTCTATTATTTTTTATTTTTTTTAAATCTAGGACGAATCCTGGATTCGTCCCAAAAATATGGGACGAATCCAGAAATTTGTCCCAGATTTTGGGACGAATTTCTGGATTCGTCCCAGATTTTGGGAAGAATCCAGGATTCGTCCCAAATTTTAGAAAAATAAAATATAAAAGAAAATTTATTTGGAAGGCCTAAATATGGACCTTTCAAGAAACAAGTTTCTATGGATTTCTAATTTTCTCGTGATCTTAAAAATATCTTTATCCATAATTTTAACATAATATATTAAATGCGGTGAATTTTTTATTATGAATTTGGTCAAATTCGGGTTAAAAAATCACCATACTAAATATATGAGGTTAAAATTTTGGATGAGGATATTTTTAAGATCATGAGAAAATTAGGAACCCATAGAAACTTGTTTCATGAAATTTCGAGATCGTTAGGTCCATATATAGGCCTTCCAAATAAATTTTCTTTTATTTTTTATTTTTTTAAATTTGGGACGAATTCCAGATTCGTCCCAAAATCTGGGACGAATCCAGAAATTCGTCCCAAATTTTGGGACGAATTCCTGGATTCGTCCCAAATTTTGGGACGAATCCAGGATTCGTCCCAAATTTAAGAAAAATAAAAATTAAAAGAAAAATCATTCAGAAGGCCTATATATGGACCTAACGATCTCGGAATTTCATGAAACAAGTTTCTTTGGGTTCCTAATTTTCTCATGATCTTAAAAATACCCTCATCCGTACTTTTAATCTCATATATTTAGCGTGGTGATTTTTTAACTCGAATTTGACCTAATTCAGGTAAAAAAACACGAAACACAATATATTATTTTAAAATTAAGGAAGAGGATATATTTATGAATAAGGGAAAATAAGAAACTTATAGACTCTTGTTTCATGAAATTCTGACATTTGTAGATCTATATTTTTAGTTTTAAACACATATTCAAGCATGTGTTAAACGCTAACATACTTAATTAATACTAAACTATCTATGCTTCACTAAATATGGACCTAACGATCTCAGAATTTCATGAAATAAGTTTCTATAGGTTCCTAATTTTCTTATAATCTTAAAAATATATTCATCCATAATTTTAACATATTATATTGAGTGCGGTGAATTTTTTATTACAAATTAGGTCATATTCATGTTAAAAAATCACCACACTTAATTTATTAGGTTAAAATTCAGATTTAGGATATTTTTATGATCATGAGAAACTTAGAAATCCATAGAAACTTGTTTCATGAAATTCCGAGATCATTAGGTCCATATTTAGGCCTTCAGAATGATTTTTCTATTATTTTTTATTTTTTTTAAATCTAGGACGAATCCTGGATTCGTCCCAAAAATCTGGGACGAATCCAGAAATTTGTCCCATATTTTGGGACGAATTTCTGGATTCATCCCAGATTTTGGGACGAATCCAGGATTCGTCCCAAATTTTAGAAAAATAAAATATAAAAGAAATTTTATTTGGAAGGCCTAAATATGGACCTAACGATCTCGGAATTTCAAGAAACAAGTTTCTATGGATTTTTAATTTTCTCGTGATCTTAAAAATATCTTTATCCATAATTTTAACATAATATATTAAATGCGGTGAATTTTTTATTATGAATTTGGTCAAATTCGGGTTAAAAAATCACCATACTAAATATATGAGGTTAAAATTTTGGATGAGGATATTTTTAAGATCATGAGAAAATTAGGAACCCATAGAAACTTGTTTCATGAAATTCCGAGATCGTTAGGTCCATATATAGGCCTTCCAAATAAATTTTCTTTTATTTTTTATTTTTTTAAATTTGGGACGAATTCCAGATTCGTCCCAAAATCTGGGACGAATCCAGAAATTCGTCCCAAATTTTGGGACGAATTCCTGGATTCGTCCCAAATTTAAGAAAAATAAAAATTAAAAGAAAAATCATTCGGAAGGCCTATATATGGACCTAACGATCTCGGAATTTCATGAAACAAGTTTCTTTGGGTTCCTAATTTTATCATGATCTTAAAAATACCCTCATCCGTACTTTTAATCTCATATATTTAGCGTGGTGATTTTTTAACTCGAATTTGACCTAATTCAGGTAAAAAAATACGAAACACAATATATTATTTTAAAATTAAGGAAGAGGATATATTTATGAATAAGGGAAAATAAGAAACTTATAGACTCTTGTTTTATGAAATTCTGACATTTGTAGATCTATATTTTTAGTTTTAAACACATATTCAAGCATGTGTTAAACGCTAACATACTTAATTAATACTAAACTATCTATGTTTCACTAAATATGGACCTAACGATCTCGGATTTCATGAAATAAGTTTCTATAGGTTCCTAATTTTCTTATAATCTTAAAAATATCTTCATCCATAATTTTAACATATTATATTGAGTGCGGTGAATTTTTTATTACAAATTAGGTCATATTCATGTTAAAAAATCACCACACTTAATTTATTAGATTAAATTTCAAATTTAGGATACTTTATGATCATGAGAAAATTAGGAATCCATAGAAACTTGTTTCATGAAATTCCGAGATCATTAGGTCCATATTTATGCCTTCCGAATGATTTTTCTATTATTTTTTAATTTTTTTAAATCTGGGACGAATCCAGGATTCGTCCCAAAATCTGGGACGAATCCAAGATTCGTCCCAGTTTTTGACCCATTTTTTTCATTTTTTTCTGAAATATATTTCGATTCTGGAACGAACCCTGGATTCGTCCCAGAATCTGGGACGAATTCTAGATTCGTTCCAGAATTTGGGACGAATCCTGGATTTGTCCCAGAATCTGGGACGAATTTTGCAACGAAAATAATGTTCGTTGGGAATTTGCGACGAAAATATTTTGTTGCAGATTTCGTTTCTAATTTGGATCAAAATTTGTGTTTGTCGCCAAAATTGTTGCGATTTTGGGACAAAAATTTTTCGTCCCAAACTTTCGTCCCTAAATTATTGTTTTTTTGTAGTGTATAAAGAGCAATGATTTGTTGAATACAAATTGACTTTTTAAAACATACCAGTGTTCAAAAAATTGTTAATCTCAATAGATTGAGTCAAATTGACGTTTGAGAGTATGAATATAATCAGAAGAGGTAGATGAACACATAAGACTAATTTTATTTCAATCTGAGGTCATTTGATCTATCAACCTATTTTGTCTAAAATCGACTGATGGACCAAATGACCTCGGATTGATATAAAACTAATTCCTATATGTTCATCTACCTCTTCTAATTATATCTATGCTCTTAAACATTAATTTGATTCAATATATTGAGAGCAATAATTTTTTAAATATGAAAATACTGAAAAATTCAATCCGTATTCAAAAAAATCTAGCTGATAGACCTAACTACCTCATATTGATAAGAAACTAGTTCCTATGTATTCGTGTAGTTCTCCTGATTATATTTATATTCTCAAAAATCAATTTGATCTAATATATTGAGGACAATGAATTTTTGAACATAAAAATAATTAAAACTTTTAATTCATGTTCAAAAAATTCGGCTAATAGACCGAATGACCTTAGATTGATATGAACTCCGTTACTATATGTTTGTCTACCTCTTTTAATTATTTCTATGCCCTCAAACGTCAATTTGACTTAATATTTTGATAGCAATGATTTTTTGAACATGAAAATATTTTAAAATTTTAATTCATGTTTAAAAAATCATTACTTTCAATATATTGGGTCAAATTGATATTAAGAGCATGGATATAATTAGGAGAACTAACCAAATACATAGGAACTAGTTTTATATCAATTCGAGGTCGTTTGGCCTATCAACCGATTTTTTTTAACACAAATTGAATTTTTCAAATTTTTCGTGTTTGAAAAATTATTACTCTCAATATATTGAGTCAAATTGAGCTTTGAGGGTATGTATATTATAAGGAGAGGTAGACAAACACATATAAACTGGTTTCATGTTAATCCAAAGTCATTTGATCGATCAATTGATTTTGGACAAAATCAATTGATGGATCAAATGACCTCAGATTGATATGAAATCAATTCATATGTGTTCGACTACTCCTCTTGATTATATTCATACATTCAAATCTCAATTTGACTCAATATATTGAGAATAATAATTTTTCGAACATAAAAATATTTTAAAAAATTAATTCATATTTTAAAAAAATTATTGTTCTCAATATATTAGGTCAAATTGATGTTTAATTGTAGGGATAAATCAGGAGAACTAGTCGAACACATAAAATCTAGTTTCATGTCAATCCGATATAATTTGGTCCATTAGCCTATTTTTTTAACACGAATTAAAATTTTCAAATATATTCATCTTCAAAAAATTATTGCTCTCAATATATTCAGTCAAATTGACATTTGAAGGTATAAATATAATCATGAGAGTAGATGAACACATAAGAACGAGTTTCATATAAATTCGAGGACATTTGATTCATCGGCCAATTTTGGACAAAATTGACTAATGTACCAAAAGAGATAACTGAATATATAAGAACTAATTTATGTCAATCGTTGTTTGATGTATTAACCAATTTTATCTAAAATTAACTTTGAAAAAATAAATAAATAAATAAATCAGTCAACTGATTTACTTAAAATTTAGACTTTTCAACATAGAACGAAATCAATTAAACTAACTTAAAAAATCAATCAACTGATTTAGATAAAATGAAAAATAAATACAAAATTTGATAATTTTAAATTTCCCTGCATGATTTGATAATTTTAAAAACTTATTACATGATTTAATAAAAAAGCCCTTTATGTAAGTTTTCATAGTAATCCATCCGAAGTCCAATTCTGGTCCACCAACCAACCAACCATCACAAATGTTTTTATTTTTTATAATAAAAGCCACACAATTAAATTCAATTAAAGATAAAAAATCGAGCATTCTAATGCTGCTATAATATGATTTCAGAGAATAATAATAGCATTAAGTGATTAATTTTTAATATAAGAAGAAAAAAATTGTCATCCTCTACCCACTTAACAATCGACTATCCTTTTCTTCTCACATAATTTGAAGATGATCGTAAAAATTGAGATCATAGAATAATAACTTTGCTATAATGAAATAAGTATCAATTTTTAATATATACATGATTCGAAGGAAAAAATTCTGTCATCCTCTAACCACTTAACAATCGACTATCCTCTAACCACTTAACAATCGACTATAAACTGACCTTTCCTTCTCACATAATTTGAAAATGAACCGTAAAAACTGAGATAAACATAATCATCGTCTCACCTCTAGAGAGGGAAATGGGAAATGGATAATATCGTGGCCGTAAAAACAAGAAGATTCATAGTTCTGCTCTTGTCATAGCAACATTAGATAACATGTTTCCCGGACTGAGCTGAGTTGATACCCATAGACTATATAATATGTCCCCGCTGAAACTTGTTTAGAATTCTTCCCTCCGTTATCCCTGTAAAAGCACCCCCTCTAAACTTGTACTTTCTGCTGAAGTAAACAAGAACTAAATCCATATCACCATTAATGCCACGTAACAGTTTTAGTAGTTAGTAGTTGGAGGGTAAAACGACCATCAAGTTCTTGATCTTGAAAATTTTCCAGACATTTAGAGAGAGTAAAACTAGAGGGAATGAAATTTTCCCTCATACCATCTTATCAATACCTCCAGATTAAAAGTCACATAAACAATTTTAATGCAACCAACATTCAATCTAACTCATCATTAATTATTCATGACATCTCGGTGATTGATGCCAAACCTCAGTCAAATAGCAATGACGATATCGTGGCTGAATAAGCAAAGTAAATTTCAGCTGGGTGGAGGAACTCTGTAATATGCAGGAACAGTTGCAGGGAGGAACATTTGCCGAACCCCTTCTGCCTTTATGATAGGAAAAATTATACCTGATGCACTCTGAAAAAAAAAATGGAAGGATGATGAGGAGCATTGACAAAATAGATCCACAAGCAGCCACATCCAGCTATGTTGATCATCGATCAGAAAGTTTATTACTTACAGAAATCAGTCTAGCTCCAATCCACAATCCCTTAAGAGATGGAAATGGCAGAAGCAGGCGTCCAACCCCATAGACTGCGACAGCAAAGAAGTGAGCGACCAAACTCATTGGACGAGGATTAAGACCAGAGAGTAAGGCGATTGGTCCACTTGAATAGATGCCTCCAAGACTCAGGTAGTCAAAACAGGCTTGTCGCATTTCGATCCTAGCTCTGTCAGGAGAGGCACTGAATACCTTGTACAAGGCACCTGCCAATGTGTTTATGGTAGAAGCCACTGGCTGCAAGTAAAATGTGAGCTTCAAGTAAAATGTGAGCTTTTAAATGAATGACGTTCAGCATGTCAAAAATAGAAGAAATGGCAACGGAGATTCCTTACTTTTCTTAAGGTGTAGAAAGATTCCAGGTATTTGCAAAGAGAGGATGCATCATGGAGATCATGGAGAGGCCTCAGGAGGTCCCGAAGAACAACAATATCAGACAAGGCGACTGTCATTCCACCACCAGTGAGTGGGTGACGCATATTAAATGCATCCCCTAACAAGAGGGCTCCGGGAGTGGGATGTGGAGCAGCCGGCATACTTCTGTTTGGCATAGATCTAATGTTTCCTTTATCAATGGCCTCAATAAACGCAGCATGCAGTTCAATTGGAACCTGCATCAGCCATATGAAGTTAGTTTTTTCGTTGTCAATTAGTTGTTAACTGAAGCAATTTTTATAGGAATTCTGGTGGCAAAGTAAATCCATGTAACTGATTCTAAAGTACCTGAGGTGCCACGACAGTCTTCAGATAATTTGCCATTTCACCATTGGCAACAGAAGGTACCTTATTTCCAGGTATATCAACCAGACAGCGAACTTCGGTGCTACTTATTGGGTAAAACAGTATTGGTGAAGGATCTCCTAAGATGACATGCCCGTGGTTTGGAAATGGAAGAAGACAATTTTCAAGAACCAAACCAACAAAGCATGAAGGCACATCAACCTGAGGAAATAAATAATGAATTGCAGCTCACAATTAAGTTCAAGTATGTATGATGCTAGCTTACATCTTGCGCAAAAACACATGAAATCTGGAGTATCCAATACCCACATAGATCTAATTATCTGAGCATCCAACATCTCATTTTCTGATTTTTTTAACATGCATCTGAATGTTGGTGTCAGAGTGTAATGGTAGAGTTGTATGATAAATAGCATGAAAATAAATCAATATACTTATTGGGAAGAACAAAAGACAGTCTGTTACCTTCGGAGAGCAAAGTCTACGTCTCAGATTTGAGAAGCAACCATCACACACAATTGTAAGTGGTGCAAAAGCTTTACACTCTTCGCCAGATTTAGTCTTGTAAACTACTCCCTTAACTGTTCCATTTTCTTCAATCAAGGACGTGACCGTTCCCTGCTCCTGCTGGACACTGCAAGAAAGGTTGACAATCTACTTGTAACTACAAAAGTAAAATATGTGTAAACTAAGTTGGTATAAATATGCATTCAATGTGATGAAGTGAATCTTGATGATGTATTGCATAGATAGATCAGGCCTATGAACAAAGCAGTATCAAGAACTAATGGAAGAAAGATGCATTTTGTTTTCCTTATGCAATACATTGCTATAGGCCTATAGCTAACATAGGAAAGACCACATATTGTACGAACTTGTCAGGGTTTCCCAAGCCTAGTAAAAGCCACTTAAACACATTGTTGAGACTTATGTATATATATCTTTATACATATATATCTTTATGAATTAGTGATCATATTCAAGGTTCCTTTTATCTCCCTAATCAGCTCTGTGGAAGTCTTAAATGAGGAAACTCTTTCCAAGTAAGCTAAATATTCCCTTTACTAGCTTGTATCGAAACACAGATCTGGGTATGACATTAAAAGTGCAAAATTATTCAACTAAAGATCATAAATAGATATATTCAGAAGTCTACAAATGGTTTGAAGGTTACTTAGCCAAGGATGCTGCTTTCTCTCGCATCCTTTGGATGAAACGGCCATTATGGAAGCTCCTTCCAGCAACATCAGCATGTTGCTTTTCCAATGGGTACGAGAGCCTGGTGCCTTTCCCATCTTTAAAAAGGGCATAACCAACTATTCGTTGAGCATCAATTTCACCAACACAGTCTGAGACAAATACAGAGAAGATGAGAAGATATCAGAAAAGACATTGAACAAAAACATAAATTAGGAAATTAGTCGTTTTCCTCCAAAAGAACGTGAAAATTGTAGAGACGCAAAATGAAGTCTTCAATGTTGGCAAAAATCATTAGGGTGCCGTGCCAGCACAAAAAATCATTGAAATTCAATTAACACTGATTGATTTGATGGATTACCTTCAAGGCCCAATTCTAATAATTTTAGGTAGCCTCCAGGTTGCAAAAGTTCACCAACAATTCTGTCAGGTTCAGACAAATCTCTCTCAATTACATGCACACGTCTACCATCCTGCAAATAAGAGTAAAATCAATCACAACCATGAAACTACTTTCTAATCTTAGATCATAGTGCATTTTCTCAACCAAATTGACTGGTCAGATGCGTATCATTGACAACAAATACATTAGATTGTGAGATGGTAGTTTGCCATTTGATAAACTAGCAACGGAAGCAACTTGAACAACATAAATGACTTACGAAATTTACATAGAAACCCACGATTTTTTTTCGCAGTCTCTTGCAATAATCTACTCAGGAGTCAGGAGTGCATTTTCTTCACAAAATGTTAGTTTTCCACAAGAGTGAAACACAGCTCTCGAGCACAAACACTAATTTACACTCGTCACAAACACTCAAAGGAGGAAAACATAGGGGATGAAAGCATAGATAACTAATGAAAATTAGGAGCGCTAGTAATGCATTAAGCATAATTTTCTCATCTAAAAAAAAATAAAAGATTAAGGCTAAAGAAATCAACTTACAAAACCCGAGATATATTCAAAAGCGAAAAAATGAGCTAAATTTTTTATAAAAGCAATAAGTATAGAAAATTGTCCTATTTCCTGTCGGCATCGAAGAATTCAAAACCTACTTCTGGAAAATCGAAGAGCGAAGCAAAGGCACGCCTCACCTTTCCAAGCGTGTACGCTAGGGCAGAGCCGGCGACTCCAGCGCCGACGACAATAACGTCTGTGCCAGTGCCTCCCTTTTCAGCGCGAATACCACAGGAACTCCGGTTTCCCGGAGCCAAGTGAGCCTTCCGCTTGCACCCCCAGAACCCGACCAGCAGAAAAAACATTAGGATCGAAGCCATGATCGTTCCCAGGAGGTACTGATCCGCCATCGCCTACTCCTCTGGAAGAGAAGCCTCTTCTAATTTGCTCGGAACACGGTATCACACCGATCGCTTTCTCTCTCTCCCTCGATAGTCGCACCTTTACTGCAATTGAAGCTTTTTTTTTTTGTTCTCCACGTAAATAACATTGCAATGAGAGTATCGTACTCCGCTCTTATCTCCACCTCCTATGCTTCGCCCTGTGCAATTTGGGAGATTAACATTTTAAAAAAGAAATATTCTATTATTATTTAAGTTATTCACTCTTACCTTGTAAATTGTATGTTACGTTTTTTATCTTTACAATTTTATTCTTGAGCTTAACATCATTAGAACTACGAGATGAAAATTCAGTCATTTTAAAAAAAATACCTTCTCAAACTTTTAAATAATATAACTAAATTATGTAAATCTTCATCATTTCATATCAGGTACAAGCGTTATAAAGTTATTTTAATGATTTTACAGGTGCAGAACGTGATAATTTGTTTTTCTTTGAAAGGTTTCCGGGTTTGTAGACCCTTCTTCTTATTAGCTTGCCTTGCACTGACGTGACCGTATACTGACATGACAACTTGGGTCTTTTCTGTACGGCCAATTGCCAGCTGTTTTGAAGTTTCTACGTGGCACCACCGCTTGCCTTAGATAACAGAACTGATTCATCGATTTTACCAGGACAAAATTCCACCGTCGACAGAGCTATTCGGAATCAATTACATCGATATACTTGCGTTATTTCAAAATTTTCTCAATAATTTCAGAATCATCTTGCACATTTTATTCTCTAACTATTAAATCTTATTTTATTCTATTAAAAAAGCAAAGTAGCATATAAATAATATATTTATTATATGTCAAAATTAATATGTAAAAATGAGAGTTTAAAAAATTTAGAGTATTTAATAATTTGAAATTTTTAAAAATATCCTTTAAAATATAATGTAAATTTTATAAGACAAAAAGTTGGAAATTTGCTTTTTTTAGATTTTGAGTTTGTCGTCTTCTTTATTTTTCATATTTAATTTATAAAAAATGTGCGTTGGGAAACAAGTCCTCGTGTTGGAATAGATTGCCTCACAGTTTTTAGTGGTTCGACCCCCTTCCCAATATCTTGAAATTATTATTATTATTATTATTATTATTTTAATAATTTCTTGTCGCAAATTCGCAATCACAATTATGTCGTCTTTAATTGGCCGGCAAAAAAATGGATATGCGTTTCTATCATAAGAATATGAAATCTGACTCATTATTTATTTTAAGGGAGACGAAAATAAAAATTCATATAAGTGTTTTTTTTAGTTGGTACTGTGTATCGCCGATTAATTCTTTTGATAATCGATATGGTCCATAAATTTTTTTATTAATTATTATGATAAATTAAAAAATATTCATAATAAACGACTCATTAGCCAACATCTCATTACAAAAATTCATGTATAAATTGATCGAAACTTAAATTCAATCTTTAAATAGAAAAAAAATTAAAAAAGGTATCCTCTTATTGTAGTAAAAAAATAATTATACTCATTCTAAAAATTTTATAATTCGTTCCCACGAAAAGAGATAGATTTAGAATTAAATGAGAGAAGATTATTAAATAAAAATTCGGTGAATTCTCAACGTTCACGAACGGAGTACAGCGAGTGTACTTTTCAAAGTGAAGGCCAAAAAAAACTTCTGTATAAAATAATCCTTTAATCTATTTAGACAATATCAAAGCATGAAATAATATTTTAAGCTACCTTACACAATATGAAAACTGTATCTTTAGCCCGGAAGTCAAATGATTAGGCCTCCAATAAATAATTAAAAATTAAAAATTTAAATTTCAACTACGAGATTTTTTTTCCGATAAAAAATAATCTAAAAACATGAGCTGGATAAATCTTTATCAGTATTTTTTAACTTATCTTGATTATCGATGAAAATATTCGTAGTGTTAGATACTTCATGCTAAGTTAAAAAAATATATATTAACTAAAAATAAAAATAAATTCTATTAAAAACTAAACATTTAACACATAATACAATTAACTCCGAGAGTTTTGATGTGTCACACTTTTTACGTCACACTTATTACAGGTAGCGTAAGCATTCATGGCACAACCCATATCGAACTAAAAAGTTGAATGAGACTGAACAAAATTATGAGACCTAAATAAATGCAGAAAAATGTACATTTATTACACCATTCAACAGCATAATTAATTGTGATGGCTCTTTTTCAGCATTTGTACTTTACACGCACATGACACAAATTTAACAGGGAAATAAGAGATGAAAGAAATAATTCGGTCAATACACATCTCCTCTGGAAAATGGAGCGTTAAAGAAGGAGCTGGAGAATGTGCCACCGCCATTTGGAAGTAGAGTAAGGAAGCAAATCAAGGCCAAGATAAAACCCCAAGCGTAGCGGTTGTCGCCAAGCGGAGATATTTCATCCTTCGCCGGGAGTTCTTCCCCACCGCGGAAGAACGTAGCAAATAGGCCCCAGGCTAAACAGAGCACACTGCCACTGAGACCACCTATTCCGAGAAGCAAGGAAGTCGCAAATGATAATATTGTTGCAGTATTCCTTCCAAAAAGAGCCTGCGCGATACGCCCTCCTTCGAGCCTTCCGCATGGTAGTAGGTTCAATGATGTCACAACTATCCCTGCAACATACATTGTCATTGTCATAGTTGAGGTATAAAAGAAACTTTCGAAAGGAAAATTTAACATTTAAAATTAGAGATTATTTACTCCCAGCAATGGGATGAAAAAAAAAACAAAAATGAAGAAAGAGGAATCAGTAAGCATGAATTATGGAAAAATATTGCATAATTAATCCGTTAGTTTTGTTTACTTTATGGATAGACAAGAGAATGAATTCATTATTTTCTCTTCCATTGTCGGTTTGATAACAACCAATCGCTTCAACTAGTTTTTGACATGTTTACATGTCTATCTGATCCAATTCAAGGAGCAGACCTGATGAAAACTAAGCTTGACTCTTTCCAAATGGACCGATTTATTCAGTTCAAGTTTAATAATAATGCAAGTGACTTGTTCGGCCAACCCCAGCCAACTAGTCCACCCACTTGGTCCGACTAGCCTATCTAACTCAATCAATCGACGCATTCACCACAACCCATTTGATTGACCTGTTACACCGTTTCCAGTCAGTTGGCACATTCAACCTGTTCAGCTCGACCAACTCATTTTACCGTTCAATCGAATCGCCCCAATTGGTCTGACTTATCCTTCGAGCTTCACTCAACCTAACCTACCAGAACTTTGATGTCAGGAATTATATTTGCAAATATAAGATCTATATGCTTTAATCTAGTCTATTGTCGGCTTAAAATCTATATGCTTTCCTTGTGATTCTCAATTAATTCCTAAACATTCTGCACATATAATTTTCTTGACAGTTGACAATGTCAATAAATCATATAGATCTTAAAGCTGACAATAGACCATGTTATGTCCCAGAAGGCAAAAAAGAATAGTTACTACTCTATGAAGAACCCGTATACCTAAAAGTCCAGCGAAAGCAAGAGGATCAACAGGTACTCCAACTCCTTCAACTGCATTTGGCAATACATTACCCAATTCATCGGCATATGGTCCTATCACCAGTTGAATGAAAGAAAGAAGTGGGTTGTTGTAGAAGAACTGCGGCCTAATAAATCTGTAGCAAGGAGAAAACGAGAAGAAAAGCATAAGTTTTTTTTAAAAAAAAAAATATCATCTTACAAGATCTCTAGTTAACACAAGGATGTGTTTGGCCCGGAGTAGTTAGATTCTTACAGAGCATTGTCTCCACCATTGAAACTACCATCAACTACAAAAGCAGTGATGGCGAGGGCTAGAGATGTTATATATGCACTGGCAGTGCGTGCAACAGGGATGTCAAACAGAGCCTTTTTATTGGGCAAGAGTGATTCGTAGTTATTCATCACCCCTAAGCATCCAGTCCAATTTGATGGCACAAGGAATGACGGACTGAGCTTGACACCATATTGAGCTGCTGTTACCCTTGTTGTAATCTGTAAGTCAGCAGAGCTTTCATTACCATAAAACCAACAGCGAGTAGAACAAGGAAGCAATGCCAATCTAAATTAGAACTCAATATGTGGCTGATAATTTAGTAAAACATGAATTTCATACCTCGGATACACCTAAAATCCAAAGAAAGCCGCTGAAAAGAGGGAGAACATCTGCTATGTAGTTGTCAAAAGTAGCACCAGGCTTAAGGAAGAAGCCGCTCATCAATGCTATGGTTCCAAATGTTGCAACACACAGCGCTATGGCACTCACATATCCCCATGGCGTGCTCAGGGTTGTTGACTCAAATTGAAGATCGATTTCAGCTTTGGGTTGAACCACACACACCTACATAAAAAGGATTAAAAATTTCACAGATACTGCTTCAGAAAAATGAAACTCGTGCACTGAGAAATAAGGATGTTATCCTAACTAAGCTAACTACAATTTCCAGGCTAGCTCTCTTATTTGTCATTTCATGATCTTCTTTGTTGATTTCATAAGCTAATTCGTGCACAGGTATTAAGTTGAACTGTTTTTTTCTAGTAGGTTCTTCTCTTAGCTAACCTTGAATGTTCAAATGCTTCCTTTGGCTTGAAGAAGTAAAGAGGACTGTTTTGTTTTGGGTAGAGGATTGAGGTTACACAATGGAGTTAAAAATTAAAAAAAGCAGGCTAGATGAACGAACTATTCTAGAAGGACCATGTCATCTAAATCAAATGAAGATAATATGGAAATTCGAATACCAGCAAATAGAAAAGTTCAGAAATCAATAGTAACTGAAAGAGAAGCAAGAGTTACAATGATCATCCAAAACATAGTATGGCAATGAAACGAGCAGAGTCTACATTTCAGTTGAGCTAATTATACCTGCTTAGTTATGTCGTCCTTAGTCTCCTCCATGAACCACAACACCACATCCCGCCCAGCGGTCTCAGATAGCTTCTTTTCCAGCTTCGGCATGACCTCTTCAATTGGTCTCCTCAAATTACCAATAAAAATACCACCATCTCCAAACCTCCGAGCATCCACAGCAAAGAATGTATCAAAACCAAAGCAGTTCTTGAGCTGCAAATGCATAAATTCCATTTCAAGTGCAAGTGAACAAAAAAAAGATGTCATAAACTCAATTTTACCTTGTTGAGATCCAGAGCCTTGAATGCCTCTTCCGCCTTCTCCAACCTCTCCTTCTCCTTGGCTATGCTATCCCTGAGCAGATTCCTCAAAAACATAGAAAAGAGATTAGTATCAGAATCCCGGTCAAGGTCCCTGAGCTTCCTGTCAGCCCGCTTCTTCTCGAGTTTGATCGCAGCCTCAATGGAGGGATTGCTCATGAACTTCTTGAATTCCTCGTCCGTCTTCCAATCCACTTCCTGCTGCTGGACCTCCTCCGCACCTGGATCTCCTTCCTCTGCGGCTTGGGCCACTGGTGACCCGTTGTTACCATCTTCATTAGTGGCGACGGCAACAGGAGAAGACGACGATTTGGGAAGCTCTTCCTGGTCCTGGGCCGAGAACATCGGGGAGCGTCCATCTCTCCGGCGGGATAGGAGCCTAAGGCTGCGAGGTTGCCAAGGCTGGAGCTTCGGGCGAAAGGAGATTGGCGAAGAGGAAGGGATTTTAGGGAGAGTCAAGAGGAGGAGGTAGGAGGAAGCCATTGGACTAGGGTCGAAATCCCTGAGAGAGGGGTGTTAAGGATTCCCACTCTTTGATTGGAGAACGCTGAGTGCGACATGGAAGGCGAAAGAGAAGAGTCCGGAAGGCGGGATAAGCCATGGCACATGTGAATAGGACGAAGGAACTCGACTCCTTGCAGGCCCACCTCATCCAAACTCATGAAACCACACAAGACTGCAAGGAACCCCAAGTTCATCGAGCAAAGATCGGAATTTAAGCTGGTGACCTTCTTAATCAAAACACAACGCAATGGAATCACAAATCGAGCACGAAATCAAGCAGAAGTTCATCGCTTATTTTGAACAAGTACTGCAAAAATAAGAGAATGAAACCAATTTACTCGTCTCGATCCAATTAGAAGTAAGAACCCTACTGAAAGCGCCTCTGACCGAGCACGCTTAAAATGGTGTGTCTTCGAGGGCATCTACTGTGCTTTGCATCGGTGCCGGTGACGAAGACGCCTCCGGCGGCAATTGACGGAGAGGAGATCGAGGGATACAGTCGATAAGGAGAGAATGAAGAGCATTAAAAGGCTATCCAAATGTTCTCTTTCGTATGGGCTCGGCCCAACTTTGTGACCTGTTGGGACCCAGAGCCTCTTTTCTATTAGTATTATTATTTTTTATTATTAAAATGCAAAAAAATTATTTTATTAAAGTTGAAATATTAATACATTATTGTGTTGTTGTATGATATTTTTTTTTTTTTTTTTTTTGACTATTTCAAAATTATGAGATATATTTTTCAGAATAATGAACGTGATGTTTATTCATGAATCTAGTCCTAGAACAAAAATTAGATAACAATGAGCATAAAACATACATTAAATAATATATATTTTTTTTTCTTCATGGTGGTAAAAAATGAATATGTTCGTCCCCAGCGACCCAGTCAATTTGTCCCAAGACTAACACAGAGGAGGTAAATCACGAACGATTACTAATCTTTGAAATAATGACTAACACATAAGGAATATATTTATTCCGACTTTACTTAAATTGGAACTTTAGATCTCATGCTCGAGGAGACCATTTTTTTTTTTTTTCCTTCGCGTAGCCCAACTCCAGTAACATGTGATGTGGTGATGCTTTTGCTAATCATTATTTAAATTGCACGCTTTGGCTAGTGACTAATTTAATCAACATTTGCATGTGTGCTACACATGCAGGAGACCTTGGCTAGAGAGGAGCATCATATCAATTATCACACAATAGTTCTTTAAAAAAAAATTAAAATCTGATTAATTCAAATTAGTTTACTAATTTAATCGATTTGGATTAACCATTTATACCTCAATTAGTTTATTAACCATTTCAACCTGTGCATCTTGATTCTTGAGGCATGGAGTGTGGAATCTTTCAGTGTGCCGTAGGAATGTGCGAACTATGCAGATCAAGACTTCTCTTTTGTTCTGTTTAGCAACTCATGTCTCATGTTAATCAATATATATTTTAATTATATATTTTTTAATAGGTATATGATATGACCGTGGAGATTATAAATATATATAGAGTGAAATGAGTCCGAGTAGATGAGTTTATATTCAGGTAAGTGAAATTTTCATTCGACCACAAGTTTTTTTTTAAATCTTTATTTATTTTATTCTATTTATTTTCGTGCTTGTATGTATGTAAATAATAGTACATGTGGAACAAGTAGGTGTGTAATATAATTGCGTATAAGAAAAAGAGTAGATCCCGGCCAGTTAGCCGGATGGGTGTCCTTCTCTATGCTGTAATCAACTGCTTTACCTCTTTCGTTGACGAGCTGGCAAATGAATCATTTTTTACCACGTATAAATGAAAAACAGAGGCTTCAGTGTTGCTTTTGTAGTAAAGCCCCTCATGATCTATGAGACGTCTTTGTCATGCCGTGGAGCCGGATTCCCTCCACTGTTCCGTCCTCTCCTTCTCCCCTTTCCTCCGGCAATCAAGCAAGTGGATGAGAGGGGATGGCGATCGATAATAATCACAATGGGAAAGAAAACTCACATGATTTATAAGAGACAAAGAAGATTAAGGAAGAAAAGAGACGGAAGAGATGAGAAGAGAGGAAGGAGTCTTTTCGAAATTCCTATGGAAAAAAAAAGACAGTAAACAGGAGGGAGAGAAAAGGAAGTGAAGCATGATAAATTTTTGTAAAACCTAAGTCGTATAAATTCTAGATAATCAAAATAAGAATTCGAATAGGAAAAAATAAGAACATAAGAACATATGAGTATAAATCTTCGTTTCATCAAGAATATGACATAAGAAAAATAAATACATAAACAAATATGATAAGGAACCTGATTGAAAAGCAATATCCTTGTCTTTAGCGTTGTCGACTTGATTTCTGTGAAAGAAGATGCAGCGGAAAGGAATGTCTTCCAAGGGGCTTAAGGGATGAAGGTGTCGTAAATTTTCTTGTCAATGGAGAACAAAATTATGTCAAGATGATTCCCTAAGCCATTGGGGACCAACTTTATATATAGTGGACATCTATTATCAGCCCATAGATAATAATAAATGAGGGACTATAAGTCCATATATATACTAAACATCTATTATCAATATATAGATGATAATATATACGAGACTGAAGGTTCTACACATACAAGGTCTACATCTAACAACCGAACCCAATAAGCCTAAGTTAGATCACTTTAAAGGATTCAGATCATATTCACATATGCAACTTACAAATAAGCCCACATAATAGGATTAATTATATTCAACAATCTCTCACTTAGGCTATATGTGAGTTGTATGTGGAATACAAGTAAAACTTTAGTTGATATCAAATTTTATGGGTACAAGATATCCATGCAAACAATCTGGTCCATTAACTTTATTAGTATAGGACTAAAGAGGTCATACCTACTGTATATGATTGTAACAAGCCCCAACAATAATCACAATATCAATGTCATTAATGACATAGATCAAGATGTAGATGTGTAGAGTGAAAATTATATGAAATATGATCAATACATGTCAATTTTCAACTGGTCTTAAGATGACCTCAAAAGAGGTCAAATCATATTTGCAAAATACTTTATGCTAAACTGCAATAGTAAATCATGATCCAAACTGTATAATATCATATTTACAAACACCAAATGCTAAATAGCAACAGTAAATAATGATATCATAGTCAGAGTCTCAAACAAACATATAAATTTTCATTAATGTTTTGAATTTTAAATACATACAATAATCAAAACAAATGTTCATCTTTATTAATTAACATAGAGTAATAAATACAGACTCCTACTAGATGAGTTATTCTTCCATAAGAAGGACTCTCATATCCACAACATGCGCATGAAACACATTAGGCACTAAGTCTTTGGTGAGTGGATGGACCAACATGAAATCTGTGCTGATATGCTCTACCATAATCTGACAACTCTGAACTCTTTCTTTAACTGTTAGAAACTTGATGTCGACGTGTTTAGACTTCAACGAACTGCGATTGTTCTTGGCATAAAGTTCTACGACTTTATTATCATAGTAAATTCTCAATGGCTTGTTAATGCCATCAACGATGTGCAATGTTGTGATGAAGTTCCGCAGCCAAATCCCGTGATTAGATGCTTCATAGCATGCTATCAACTCTGCCTCCATAGTAGAAGTGACTATTAGCATCTGCTTAACATTTTTCCAAGATATAGCCCCTCCAGCAAGCATGAAGATATAGACCGAAGTGGACCTCCTGCTATCCAAGCATCCAGTAAATCAGAGTCTAAATATCTAATCACCTCCAAGTGATATGATCTTTGAAACGTAAGCATATGTCCTTTAATTCTTTGCAAATACCGCATCACTCTTTTTACCACTTTCTAGTGTGGCGGTCCTGAATTACTAACATATCTGTCTAACATTCCCACTATAAATGTTATATATGGTCGAGTACAAACTTGTGGATTTATAAGACTTCCCACTGCTGACGCATATGGGAATTGCTCCATCTCCTTTATTTCAAGTTCAAGTCGTGGACACTACTATAAGCTGAATTTATCACCTCTTAACACAGATGTGTCACCAGGTGTATAGTTATGCATATCATACCTTATAAGCACCTTTTCAATATAGGTCTGTTGTGAAAGTCCAAGAATGTCTCTTGAACGATCACGATAGATCTGTATGCCTAAAACAAAGGATGTTTCACCAAGATCTTTAATTTCAAAATTATCAGATAGAAATGACTTGATTTGATGCACCATACTTTATTATTGCTCGCAAACAATATATTGCCCACATACAAAACAAGTATAACAAACTTGCTCCACTGAACTTGACATATATGCACTGATCAACAGGGTTCTCTTTAAATCCAAATGAGGTAACCACTTGATCAAATTTCTGATACCACTGACGGGATGCCTGTTTTAAACCATAAATGGATTTCTTTAATCTACATACTAGGTGTTTTGAGTCTTTAGACTCAAAGTTCTCTAGTTGCACCATATATATAGACTCCTCTATGTCTCTATTAAGGAATGTAGTCTTTACATCAATTTGATGTAACTCCAAATTATAATGAGCTACAAGTGTCATGATTACCTTAAGAGAGTCTTTTGTCGACACAGGTGAGAAAGTCTCCTTGTAATCAATGTCTTCTTTTTGAGTGAATCCCTTGGCAGCAAGACGAACCTTATACTTTTCGACATTGCCCCTTGAATCCCACTTGATTTTAAATATCCATTTATAGCCAACGGGCTTCTTTCCTTCAGGTAATTCGACAAATTCCCAAACGTCATTGTCCGCCATAGACTTCAACTCTTCTTGTTTGGCGTTAATCCACCTTTCAAGGTTAGAACATTGTTTGACTTCTTGGAAAGATGTAGGATCATTCTCTAACCCTATGTCAAAATCATGCTCTTGGAGATAAACATAATCACGATAATTCGTGGTTCTCCACTCCCTTGTGGATCGCCTTAAAGGCACTTGTGTTTGAGATGGTTGAGGTACTTGCTCATCAATATGAGGCAATATTTCAATTTCAGTGGCAGGTTCCTCCAATTGCATTGAAGATGTCATGTGAATAGCTTGGTTCACTACATTCACTAGAGATACCCATAATGTACGGTATAGTAACCATATCGCTACTGATCGCACTAGTAGTAACTACAAAAGGATCGCCAATGCTTTCCTTAAAAGATACTTCCCTGATTTTATTACTTCCACTGTTCTCAGTGAACTTAGCATTTCCCGTTTCGAAGAAGGATCTATTAGATGGATCATAAAATTTATACCCTTTTGACTTCTCAAAGTATCCTATAAAATTACAGCTAACCATTCTTGAATCTAGTTTTCTTTCATTAGGCTTGTAAGGTCTAGCGTCAGCTAAACAATCCCAAATGTGTAAGTGCCTAACGCTAGACTTTTTACCTGTCCACATCTCGAATGAGATTTTAGTTACTGCCTTACTAGGTACTCTATTGAATAGGTAAACTATAGTCTTGAGCGCTTTACCCCACAAGGACTCTGGTAGAGAAGTGAAAGTCATCATACTTCTTACCATATTTTTTAGGGTTCGATTGCAACGTTCAGCTACACCATTCTGATTGGGTGTACCAGGCATGGTATACTGAGGTACAATTTTGCACTCAGCAAGGTAATTCACAAAAGGTCCTGAAAGTTGTTCACCTAATCCATCATATCGACCGTAATATTCACCTCCACGGTCAGATCAGACAGCTTTAATTTTCTTACCTAGTTGAAGTTCAACTTCGGTTTTGAAAATTTTGAACATGTCTAAAGATTGTGATTTCTCATGAATAAGGTACAGATAGCTAAATCTGGAATAGTCGTCTATGAAGCTAATAAAATATATGTGTCCATTCTAAGATGTCTTAGGGAATGGTCCATAAATATCCATATGTATTAGCTCTAAAACATCACTACAACGACTAGCCCTCTTATTCCTTTTGTTAGTGGTTTTCCCCTTGATACACTCTATGCAAACATCAAAGTCTGACATGTCAAAGAAATCGAGAATTCCATGTGACATTAACCTTTCTAAGCGCTATTTTGATATATGTCCTAAACGCCTATGATACAACATGGAAGAATTCTCGTTAATCAATTTACGTTTCGTACCTATACTATGCATTATTACGTTATCAACCGTAGGAGTAAAAGTGTTCAATTTATAAAGTTTATCAATCAATGAACCATTGTCAACCAACACTGAATTAAAGAAATACTAAAAATTTCATTTCTAAATGAACACAAGTAACTTGATTTGTCCAAACAGAAAATTGAAATTAAATTCTATCGAAAAGACAGTACAATAAATGTATTTTCTAAATCTAGAAAAGATTAGTTCCTAAACAAAGCCTAAAAACACCAATCGACTCGACTTTAACCTTCTTTCCATTTCCTATATAGATGTATCTTTCACCATCAAGCAAAAGTCGACTCCTAAGACAATCCTGCATAGTGACATTTATGTAAGTAGTAGCACCGGTATCTATCCATCAAGTGTCAGTGGATACAATAGCTAGATTGGCTTCCGAACTAACAAAGTTGAGAAGTTTACATTTCTTTACACTCTAGTTAGCGTACTTGAGGCAGTCTTTCTTCATATGACTTTTCTTCTTGCAAAAGAAATAAGTGGATTCCTTATCCTACTTTCTGTGCTCCTTATGGTCATTGCCTCCAGAATCTGCAGTTTATTTTCCTTTTCCTTTGTTATTGATCCTCTTTTGTTTCTTACTCACACTTTGTGAACCAGATGCTAAGTGAGCACTCTCAGATGTCTTAATCTTTAGTCTCCTTTCCTCTTGCACGCATTGAGCAATGAGCTCATTCAATGTCTACTTTTTCTTGTGAGTATTATACAATATCTTAAAATGAGTGAACCGTGCAGGCAGAGATATCAAGATGAAATGCACTAACATACCCTCAGACATATTGAGTTTTAGTGTTTTCAGACTTGTCGCTATATTGGACATCTCCATAATGTACTCTCTTATATTTCATTTACCATTGTACCGTATGGTTACCAACTTTGTAAGAAGTGTGGTAGTCTCGACCTTTTCATTTGAGGTGAATCAATTTGCTAATTGGTACAAGAAACTCCTAGCATCTTCTCCCTCTGTTATTGAGTCATTTATTGGTACCGGTATGAAAAACTTCATGATACTTAGACACATGCGATTTGATTTCTCCCACAGCTAAAATTCAGTCCTCTGCTACATAGTTCTAGCACTGGTCAGAGGTACAAGATGATCATTCTTTAATGCATAGTCTAAGTTCATGCAGTCTAAGACTATGGTCACATATTCTTTCCATTCAGTAAAATTCGAACCAGTTAGTGTTGAGATGTTATTAATGTTAGTGATTACAAGTTGCACCGAAATTAAAGAGAAATTTATTTAAGCTCATGATTTAATTAAAGCCAAGAACATATAAGTAATATATAAAATTATACAAATAAAATGAAATTTTAAATGCATATAAAAGATACCAAGTATAACATAATATGTCTTTCTTTAGGTTGACACATTATTTGTTAGCGATACTCTATGATATAACTCAAATTTTAATTGGTCACACAATGTATCTTCTTTTGGGTCGACCCCTTATGCGCATAATATGATACTTTATATTAGTTATATTTTGGTTCATAGCTCATAATAACCTGTATCGGCCACACAATATACTTTTCTTTGAGCCGACATATTTTGTGCATAATCTAAATAAAATAATATTTTATTACATAGTTGTAAGCTACATTATGCATATATCTGACATAGAAGTAACCTTTCTTTTGGCCAATTACTTTTAACATAGAGATGTATCTACCAACATAAAATTCACTAAATCTACCTGAGGTGTCTTTTTTAGGTCGATGCATTAGTTGAACTTAGTAGCACGTTATGTGGATAGACTCAAGAAAATTTTAGGAACTTAATTCGAGCAGAAATTATTTAATCAACTTTAACAACTCTAAATTAGACTTATCAATTAATTGATATCATTAATTTTATTCAATTAATTATCACAATTGATTTAAAAATTTACTGTATGTGACCCTATTAAGTTAAAATTTCCTTTAAGTTTTAACCTTAGTTAAAATTTTCTTTAAATAGTATTATTTAATACTATTTCATGTCTTAATTATTTTTTTTATAAATATATATATATTTAATGTAATATTTTTTTTATACATGAAATAATAACGGTTTTTTTCTTTTACGGTTTCAACGAAACAGTCCCTTGGTTTTTTTCCTTCGTTTGTTTTTTTTTTCTGAATATTGTTTCAAGTTTTTTTTTCAATATGAAACAGTACTCATGAAAAAAAAAACTTAATTAATTAAAAAATAATCTCAATCAATTAAAATCAAACTTAATCAAAATTAATATAATCACAAGTTTAAGACTATTAATTAATTGAATTTTAATTATTTCGATTCAAAATTTTAAACTTGACAATCGATTGAACCATCATAATTTTATCTAAAATTATGTTACATAATGATGATTTTGTTGGTGCGGGTAGCACTAACGGTCTAACCCAGATTTTGATGAATGACAAATAGATTAAGTTAGTTGTGTTGTTGTCTGACACTTTGATCAAGTGTGCAGGAAAAGTCCAGCTAGGTCGACGGGCTGACCGGATAGCTGGCGAGAAGTCCAAGCGGGTCGACGGGCTGACCGGACGTCTGGCAGGTAAGCAAGGTAAGTCACTGGAAGGGAGTGACTGTGAGGACGCGTTCCCGGGAAGGGGACATTAGGCGTCGATCCGGCTTAGATCCATTTCGGATGTCTAAGTCGAGATCGTGACTAGATTCCGGTCTCGGAGAGACGGAATCTAAGTCATACTCTTTTTATTTATCTGTTGAACTTTAACTGTGCTGACAATCTGTTTTACAGGATATACATTTGCCTCGGACTAACTTTGTTTTGCAGGAAAAGGGAGTTTTCTGGAATAAGGTAGTCCGGGCGCCCGGAGGTCCGGTCGCCACGTGGAGCATCTCGGGTGGAGCAGCTACGTCACATTCTAGGCGCCCGGAAGGGATCCAGGCGCCCGGAACAGCATATAAAAGAAGCCCCAGACAGGAGCTTCAGAACAATCAATCAAGCTGAGAACTCTTCTACTGCTGGTCTTGCTGCTCGACGCTCAGTGCGACGCCAATAAAGCTCCGACACTACGCTTCGTCTTTTTCCTTTTGTCGGTATTTGTTTTTCAGTTTCATTAGCATTCCCTGTACGGCTCTTTTGTAATTATTATTCTGAATTGCTAGTGATTGCCCAACGAAAGTGGTCAAGGACCACGGGCCTTCGAGTAGGAGTCGTCACAGGCTCCGAACGAAGTAAAACCACTGTGTCTATTTTATTTTTCCGCTGCGTTTAAACTCTTGTTTTTTCGAATCAATATTCACCCCCCCCCTATCGAATCTAACGGTCCTACAAGTGGTATCAGAGCAGGTACCGCTCTGATTTGGTACAACCACCAATCAGACAGGGGGTGAATTGTTTTTGTTTTTTTTAATAATTAATTTTAAAACTGGTGTTTCGTTAACTTAATATTTCTCTAATCAATTTAAATTAGTGCAACACAAATCTAGATTTTTTTTATTTTTCTCTTCCCGCACTACTAATCCAAGACCAAGTCTTGGGATATTTTTTTGGTTATTTACCTGTGCACAGAATGTCTCAACAAGAAGGATTCAGCACAGTACGACCTCCACTCTTCAACGGGGACGACTTCCCTTACTGGAAGAAGCGCATGGAGGTCTACCTCAAAACAGACTTCGACCAGTGGATGAGCATTACGAAACCGTACAAAATTCCAGTGGACAACGCCGGGAATCTAGTGGATCCTGAAGACTGGACAGCAGATCTCAAGAAAAAAGCATCAACAGAAAATAAAGCGATCAACACTCTACAGTGCGGATTGACAAGAGAAGAACTGAACAGAGTCGGTCCACACAAAAACGCTAAAGAGCTATGGGACAAGCTGATCGAACTGCACGAGGGAACGAGCGACGCTAAGGTAACAAAACGAGACCTGCTTCTAAATAGAATTTTTAATATAAAAATGCAGGAAGGAGAAACAGCGAATCAACTACACGCGAGGATCAAGGACATCCTCAACGGGCTTCATGCGATAGGCCACCAAATGGAGAACAGAGACTTAATAAGGTACGCTTTAAACGCCTTTCCACGTAATAGTTTGTGGGCATCAATAGTGGATGCCTACAAAATTTCTAAGAATCTTTCCAACTTAAAATTAGGCTGTTTTGTGAATTAGAATTACACGAACAAACTAATGCTGGAGCCGAGAAAGGTATAGCTCTATTTGCAGGTTCCTCCAAAGAAAAGAAAAGCAAGCCTGAACTTGAAGAAGACTCCGATCAAGATTCTGAAGACGAAGAACACCTGGTGAACTTGGTAAGAAAAATGTTCACCAGGAGAAAGAGGAGCTTCAGCAAAAAGGATCTTCAAAAGATCAGCTCTCCCTCAGAACAAAAGAACGTGACTTGCTACGGCTGCAACAAAAAGGGACATTACAAGAACGAATGTCCAAAACTAAAGTTCGAAAAACCAAAGCCAACCAAAAAGAAGGCACTCAAAGCAACGTGGGACGACTCCTCGGACGAATCGGAGGAAGAAGAGCAGAAACATCAAAGCCACCTCGCACTGATGGCCCGCGAAGCCGAAACAGAAAACGAGTCGGAAGATGAAGACGGGTCTGAACCCGAAACAAGCCACGAGTCCGTACTCGTTTCCGAAGGCCCGAATGAGGTATACTTTAATTTAAACAAAAAAAATTTTAGAATTATTTCCTGTTTAAATAGTAAATTAACTAAATTAGAAAATGAAAACAAATCACTTCTTGAGGAAAATCAAAACCTCAAGGAACAATTAAAAAATTCGAATCCAACTCAAGATCTAACACTTGAAGAGGAAAATCTATCGTTAAAAAATGATGTTAAAGATTTAAAAGAAATGCTAGAAAAATTTACAACAAGATCAAAAAATCTAGACTTAATCCTAAATAATCAAAAAGCATGTTATAATAAAACCGGACTAGGATATAAGTCGAATTCAAATAAAACCTTCAAATCATTAATAACCCAATACAAGTCAACCAATTTAGCTTGGGTTCCGAAAGCGTGTCTGACCACGCAAGTAGGACTTAATCAATATTATATACCTAAAGAAAAAATACATTATATAAAATTAAATAAACCAAACCAAAATCCAAAATACAAACCTAAATCAAATTCAAAATCTAAACAGTTTAAGAAACAACAAAATTATCACCAAGTTAACTATAACTATAAAAAGAAACGACACAAGCCTAAAATTAAAAATTAATGGCCAATAATTCAGGGGGAGGCTCCAGAATAGCTGGCACCTCCAAAACTAACTTACCCGACAGGGTAACCCAAAACTAACAAACCCGGCAGGGCAATTAGAATTAGAGACCAAGTTTAACTTGAATCATGATATTGGTGAAATTTTTGAATGATAGTACGTTAGGGAAACTTGGGCATCGCATGTCTAGAAAGATATGGTTTCGATCTGGTGCATTTGGTCAAGTGGAACTGACCGAAGCTACCCTTAAACGAATCCTAACCAGTTAGACCAAGATTTAGTACTAAGTTCCGTGGATAGGACTATTCGGAAAACCTCGAAAGGTTGGTTACTTCTAATGATGTCCTTGTGACTCACCAAGCTTAGAAGTTTATCCGAAGAATGCCTATTTGTGGAAACCAAAGCTAAGTCTGAATCTAACACAAGTTAAACCAAAAGTCTGTAATCAAACCAATTTCATCTCACAAAATCATAGGATTCCATGATTGATAATATAATTCGGGTGAGATGAATAAGGCTTAAAAATTAATTTTAAACTTAAAAATTAATTTCAAAATTTTAATTTTAACTTTAAAAATTAATTTCAAAATTTTAATTTTAAACTTAAAAATTAATTTCAAAATTTTTAATTTTAACTTAAAAATTAATTTCAAAATTTTAATTTTAAACTTAAAAATTAATTTTAATTTTAAACTTAAAAATTAATTTCAAAATTTTAATTTTAAACTTAAAAATTAATTTTAATTTTAAACTTAAAAATTAATTTCAAAATTTTAATTTTAACTTTAAAAATTAATTTCAAAATTTTAATTTTTAACTTAAAAATTAATTTCAAAATTTTAATTTAAACTTAAAAATTAATTTTAAACTTAAAAATTAATTTCAAAATTTTAATTTTAACTTTAAAAATTAATTTCAAAATTTTAATTTTTAACTTAAAAATTAATTTCAAAATTTTAATTTAAACTTAAAAATTAATTTTAAACTTAAAAATTAATTTCAAAATTTTAATTTTAACTTTAAAAATTAATTTCAAAATTTTAATTTTTAACTTAAAAATTAATTTCAAAATTTTAATTTAAACTTAAAAATTAATTTTAACTTTAAAAATTAATTTCAAAATTTTAATTTTAACTTTAAAAATTAATTTCAAAGTTTTAATTTTAAACTTAAAAATTAATTTCAAAATTTTAATTTTAACTTAAAAATTTTAATTTTAATTTCAAAATTTTAATTTTAAACTTAAAAATTAATTTCAAAATTTTTAATTTTAACTTAAAAATTAATTTCAAAATTTTAATTTTAACTTAAAAAATTAATTTCAAAATTTTTAATTTTAACTTAAAAATTAATTTCAAAATTTTTAATTTTAACTTAAAAATTAATTTCAAAATTTTTAATTTTAACTTAAAAATTAATTTCAAAATTTTAATTTTAACTTAAAAATTAATTTCAAAATTTTTAATTTTAACTTAAAAATTAATTTCAAAATTTTAATTTTAACTTAAAAATTAATTTCAAAATTTCAAAATTTTAATTTTAACTTAGAAATTAATTTCAAAATTTTTTAAAATATTAATTTCAAAATTTTAACTTAAAAAATTAATTTCAAAATTTTTAATTTTAACTTAAAAATTAATTTCAAAATTTTAATTTTAACTTAAAAATTAATTTCAAAATTTTTAATTTTAACTTAAAAATTAATTCCAAAATTTTAATTTTAATTTTAAAAATAAATTTCAAAATTTTAATTTTAACTTAGAAATTAATTTCAAATTTTTTTTTAAAAAAATTATTTTTAATTTTAACTTAAAAATTAATTTCAAAATTAATTTCAAAATTTTAATTTTAACTTTAAAATTAATTTCAAAATTTTTTCAAAATTTTAATTTTTAAACTTAAAAAATTATTTTCAAAATTTTAATTTTAAAACTTAAAAATAATTTTCAAAATTTTAATTTAAAGCTTAAAAATTAATTTCAAAATTTTAATTTTAAACTTAAAAAATTATTTTCAAAAATTTAATTTTAACTTAAAAATTAATTTCAAAATTTTAACTTAAAAATTCATTTCAAATTTTAATTTTTAACTTAAAAATTAATTTCAAAATTTTAATTTTAAACTTAAAAATTAATTTCAAAATTTTAATTTTAAACTTAAAAATTAACTTTAAAATTTTAATTTTAAAACTTAATTTCAAAATTCTTTAATTTTAAACTTAAAACTTAACTTCAAATCTAATTTTTTTTAAAAAAAAAAAAAAACCAGGGGCGCCCGCCCCTGGTATTACCCTCCGGGGCGCCCGAAGGGGGATCCGGGCGCCCCGCCCTAGCAACCCAGGGCGCCCGGAAAGGATCCGGGCGCCCGGAGTCCCCTATAAATAAGGGGCAGCAGGCGCCCCCAACCTTTGCCCCACTACTTCTCATTTTTGCCAAGGTTCACTTTGAACCTCAGTGCGAAAATACTCTAAATCAAAATTTTCTTGCGGTGAAGACGCTGTTGCGATTCAACCGAGGTCGTCAAATCTATATTTTTCGATGGCTCCTCGGTAAAATAATTCTTCCCCTCTCTAAAATTTTAATTTTTGTCTTCTCAATTTTTTTTGAATATTCTTTTATTTATATACAGTAGGAAACGAACAAATACTGGTGCTGGACCCTCCAATGCTAGTACAGACCCTAGGTTTCCCACAGACGAACTTAGGATTAAATTTGAGTCCACCATTTATAAGGCCATTAGGACTACCTGCATAGATAGATCGTTCTTTCTAAGGTCATGTCCCTCTGCTTTAGAGGTTATAGGCCACTATAATTTAAGGAACCTTGTCGAATGTACCAGTCTAATAAACATAAGTCTGTGTGCCGAATTTTGCAATAACCTAGTAAAAGTAGACGATCTTACCTATACCACTAGGGCAGCAGGCACCGATATCGTATTTTCCCCTACGACCATCCGAGAGTTTTTAGAGTTGCATCCATCTACTTGCTCCTTTTTGTGCTATCCTCCGAGGGATCTACCGTTCGAAGATCCCTACTCCCATATTACTCTCGATACGATTTATTCGTATTTTTTCGGGGGAGAGAGAGATCCCACGGTGACACAGTTTAGGTCAGTAGAACTTCGAGTCCAGGACTACGCTCTTTATAGGGTTGTAGTCCTTTGCATTTTACCACTGACTACTCGAGACATCGCCGTGATGCGCCCTTTCCATTCGTTCTTACTTTATGCCCTGATTCATAGGTTAGAAATTGACATCAGCCTACATATCTTCTCCACCATCATCTATTCAGCTGGATATGTGACTGACAGTAGAGTCCATATGCCATTTGGTCACATTCTGACAGCCTATTTGTCCTCGTTACACATTGATGTCACTAGGGGAGACGTTGCCCATATGACCAAGTTCGATGTTATAGCCGCTCGGAACTTTTCTCTAGCCGGCATCCATATAGATAGAGATGACGGGACTATGTCTTGGCGGAGGGGGGCACAGCACCAGCCCGATCCAGACGCACAGGTGGACGAGTTCATGCTCGCACTATTTCCAGAGGAAGCCACACCGGCTCCACCACCACCCCCAGCTCGAGCACCACGACACGCTCCCCGCACTCTAGCCGACCGTATGACCGGACTAGAGAGAGCTATGGCGAGTCTCCAGCAGGAGAACTCTGATTTTCATCGGGACATACGGCGAGAGGTTGCCGAGTTACGAGCTGCCGGGGACACCCGACACACTGAGCTGATGACACTTCTTCGATCCTTGGGATCTGGACCACCCCCTTCATCATCTCAGTAGCTTTAGTGATGACCTACTTCTGTAGCTACACTACTTGTAAAACATTTTGGATTTATCTAGTGACATTTCAAAACTTACATTGAATATATTCTATCTTAATAGGCTAGGATCTTTCAAAAATACTTTCAAAAATGATTTTACCAACTTATAGGTTAAACTTGTTTGAAAACTTTCCATTTTTAGATTTTCAAAAACAGTTTTGGCCTTAGACTAGTTTTGAATCCTTAGAAAGCATGTACCCATAAGACTAGTTTTTGAGCATCTCACCAACACCTTAGGTTTACCTTGCTTGTGTTTGACAAACATAGAAAGGGGTGAGATGTATAGGCCAACTGTCTGGACTTAAGATGCTTAGTTCAGTGCATCAACATAAGTCTGGACGTTAAATACAATTCAGACATTAATCAGATTAAAGTTCATCAGTCAAGTCAAACACTGACTGGTTATAATTAACTTAATCTGACTAACCAAGTGAAAGCTACTATCTTCTGATAGTCAGTTAGTAGCTAATTGGTTAGACAGCTGGTTAGAGTAAGTATCAAGTTCAGGGGGAGAATAAACTCAAATTTTGTATGTTTGAAAAATGCCTTTTAAGACCTAACCTATGTTTGCACATTGATTTACAAAAAGTTAAATTTAACTAAGTATTTGAAAAATGTGATAATTTAATCCCACCTAATTTTCAAACCTGATTTGAAAAATTAACTATTTCCAAAATTAGCCTTAAAAATTAAATTTTGACAAAAAATTTATTTCTTGAAAAGTTTAATTTTTGCGTTGTTTTAAATCGAAGTTGAAAATTTTACCTTTTTGAAAATTAATTGTTACTTAACATAAAAAGTAAATTTAAAAAAAAACCTGTCTTGAAAAATTCTACACGCTTGAAAAGTTTAAAGTTGATTAACTTTAAACTTTTCAAAACTCAACTTGTCTACCCCAAGTCAACTTGACTATTTTTTTAACTTGGTGTTAAAAAATTGCACTTTTATCTTTCAAATTTTGAACCAAACTTACCTATCTTTTAAAATTTGATTACCTGTTACAGTAACTCTTCACTATGGTTATTTACCTTTGTTCATTTTTTTTTTTTATGAATGCCAAAGGGGGAGGAGGGTTAGGTGGTTAAGTTAGCTAAACCAATTTGAAAATACAAACTAACTTTACAACCACATAAATGCATGTTGTTTTCTTGCATATGTTTTCACTAACTTAACCAGGTTGTCATTCCATCAAAAAGGGGGAGATTGTTGGTGCGGGTAGCACTAACGGTCTAACCCAGGTTTTGATGAATGACAAATAGGTTAAGTTAGTTGTGTTGTTGTCTGACACTTTGATCAAGTGTGCAGGAAAAGTCCAGCTAGGTCGACGGGCTGACCGGATAGCTGGCGAGAAGTCCAAGCGGGTCGACGGGCTGACCGGACGCTTGGCAAGAAGTCCAGCTAGGTCGACGGGCTGACCGGATAGCTGGCGAGAAATCCAAGCGGGTCGACGGGCTGACCGGACGCTTGGCGAGGAGTCCAGACGGGTCGACGGGCTGACCGGACGTCTGGCAGGTAAGCAAGGTAAGTCACTGGAAGGGAGTGACTGTGAGGACGCGTTCCCGGGAAGGGGACATTAGGCGTCGATCCGGCTTAGATCCATTTCGGATGTCTAAGTCGAGATCGTGACTAGATTCCGGTCTCGGAGAGACGGAATCTAAGTCATACTCTTTTTATTTATCTGTTGAACTTTAACTGTGCTGACAATCTGTTTTACAGGATATACATTTGCCTCGGACTAACTTTGTTTTGCAGGAAAAGGGAGTTTTCTGGAATAAGGTAGTCCGGGCGCCCGGAAGGCGAATTCTATCCAGCCAAGTCGTCGCCACGTGGAGCATCTCGGGTGGAGCAGCTACGTCACATTCCAGGCGCCCGGAAGGGATCCAGGCGCCCGGAACAGCATATAAAAGAAGCCCCAGACAGGAGCTTCAGAACAATCAATCAAGCTGAGAACTCTTCTACTGCTGGTCTTGCTGCTCGACGCTCAGTGCGACGCCAACAAAGCTCCGACACTACGCTTCGTCTTTTTCCTTTTGTCGGTATTTGTTTTTCAGTTTCATTAGCATTCCCTGTACGACTCTTTTGTAATTATTATTCCGAATTGCTAGTGATTGCCCAACGAAAGTGGTCAAGGACCATGGGCCTTCGAGTAGGAGTCGTCACAGGCTCCGAACGAAGTAAAACCACTGTGTCTATTTTACTTTTCCGCTGCGTTTAAACTCTTATTTTTTCGAATCGATATTCACCCCCCCCTCTATCGAATCTAACGGTCCTACAGATTTTTGTTGTTCTTCATATTCTTCATAGAAATACGAAAAATTTGAAAGTCCATCCTAATTTTTTCTTATATGATTTTCGACGATAAAAAAAATTTATATTAATTAGAAAAAACTTGATCTAGCATACAAACAAAAGCTTAAACTTTATTGCTAATAAAAAAGATGAAACAGATCAACTTGGCTCTGATACCAATTGAAAAGTTCTTGTAAAACTTAAGCCGCGTGAATTCTAGACAATCAAAATAATAATTCGAATAGGAAAAATAAGAACATGTGAACATGGATCTTCGTTTCATCGAGAACATGACATAAGAAAAATAAATACATAAACAAATAATTGATTTCTGTGGAAGAAGATACAACGGAATGGAAGGTCTTCCAAGGAGCTCTTCTAAGGGGCTTAAGGGATGACGACGCCATAAAACTTCTTGTTAATGGAGAAGAAACTATGTCAAGATAATTCCCTAAGTTCTTGGGGATCAACCCTATATATAGGTGACATCTATTATTATCTCATAGATAATAATAGATGCGGGACTATAAATCCAAATATATACTAAGGGGGCGTTTGGTTTAGGGGAATAGAAGTGGGGAATGGGAATGAGAATCATTGATTGTCATTGTTAATGTTTGGATTATAGAAATAGGAATACAAATAAGGGAATGAATCCTTGAAATTGGGTAATAACTCATTCTCATGTACCTCCCCTTCAATGAGCCATTATCCTATTTTCATCAATCAAAATATTCTCTTATTCCAATCATACCCTTGACCTAAAATTTTCTCCCTTAATATCAAATATCAAAATTTATTTATTTCTTTCTTTCTTTCTTTCATATCACTTCTCTCTCCTTGTTCTCTCTCATCATATTTTCTCTCTCATCATTTTATCACACACTTTCTCTCTCCTATCACACTCTCTTTCATCTTTTTTCTCATTACACTTTCTCTCTCCTCAATCTCTTCCATCACACTCTCTTCCTTATTTTTTCATCATACTTTCTCTCTCCTCAATCTCTCCCATTACACTCTCTTTTCTATTTTTTTTCTCATCACACTTTCTCTCTCCTCAATCTCTCGTCACACTCCCTTCTTTTTTTCCTCAACACACTTTCTCTCTCATCATACTTTCTCTCTTCTCAATCTCTCCCATCACATTCACTGTTATTTTTTTTCTCATCATACTTTCTCTCTCATCACATACTCTCTCTCTCCTCATTTTTTTCTCATTACATTTCTCTCTCTTCATCCTCTCCCATCATATTTTATCTCTCATCTTCTCTCATCATGCTCTCTTCTATCACACTCTTTTCTCCTTTTCTCTCATCACACTTTCTCTCTCTTCATTCTTTCTCATCACACTTTCTCTCTCGTCATACTTTCTCTCTCATCATTCTCTTTCATCATATTTTTCTCTCACATTCATTTTTCTCTCACATCTAATTTTTTTCTCTTATTTTCCTTTAAGGGTAAAAAAGGAAATATTGATTTATTCCGATAGAAAGTATGCAACTAATCAAACATTGCTTTTAAGAGTGATATCCATGCTCATACCCATTCTCATTCCACAATACAATGATTCTCATTCCGATTCTCATTCCTATGCTCATACCAAACACCCCCTGAATATATATTATCAACATATAGATGACAATAGATATGAGACTAAAGGTTATACATATATAAGATCTACATCCAACAACCGAACTCAATAAGTTTAAATTAAATCATTTTAAAGGGTTCATATCACATATGTCACTTATAAATAAATCCACCTAATAGGGATAATTATATCCAACGGAACAATAGAGAACAAAACAGTATAATCTGACACTGAAACCATTCAATCACTTTGCAAATTTCTATCAATAAATTAAAATTTCTAACTCGATAAATTTTACCTTATTGATAATTTGTGGCCACACCAGTAAACAAAGAGGTCGATCGAAAGTCACCTCTCATAATTCCCTCCATTAGAGGGAGTAGCTTTTAGCTCTGTTTTGAAATCCAAGTTCAAAAGTGATCCTTCTGTTGTTGAACTGCCTGAACAAAGACAGAAATATCTCCTCTTCAACTCGAATCATTGCCTTTCCTTCATTCCATTCTCAACTTATCAGTGAGAGAAACAAAGAACTCTGTTTCCGTTTTCCACCGTGCTAAACAAACAATATATATTTGGAACCACTTCTTCCTTCCTTCCTTCTTTCTTTCATTTGTTTATTTTCTTTAGAAGAAAATGAAGCCCAAAAGTGTTCCCTACTGTTGGGAGTCATACCATACCATGGGGGGCAGCCTATATATATATGCCAAAGGACTCGTAGAACTAGAGCAATTAACCCTCTCTCAGCTGATCTGTACAATGACATACATGATTCAGAGTTTAGAGCTAGGGAATCAATTTGAATGGAATATCGTACGTGAACTTTGGAGCAACTATATATTGTTCATATCCTATCTCATATTTCCCATCTTAATTGCATTCAACTTGTTCATCATATTAGTACTGCTATAATTATTTTATTGTGCAGTAAAAGGATGAGGAAGAGGTGAGTGAGTGAGGACTGAGGCAAAATTTTTTTATAGAATTGTAATTTCTTATAGTGATTGCTTTTCTTGTTTGGAAAATGGTCTTAGCATGTCCAAATAGCATAAAGGATGAAACGAAAGGAAAAGAAGCATCAAAAGGCAAAAGCATGACAATATGTAATGAATAACTTTGTACTTATCCAAGTGGTTAGTTTTAATATTCTTATTGTATAATTGTTCAATTAATGATCGACTATAAATTATTATATACTTTATTTCTTTTTATATAATTTGAAGGAAGAATATATTTGACAAATATAATCACTTTTATTATTATATAACTGTTGCAAAGGCTGTGGATGCACTCTCACAGGGCCTAACTTTTTATTCCCTTTAAAAGAATTAAGTTATATTAATTAGGGAAGGGATTATATATCATTAATTTGACCAAAAATATAATTAAGGAAGGAGTAAGTCAAAGACACTCATGTAATTTTTTTTTCTAATTTTTTACTGTTATAGTGACAGACGTTAAGTTTGCAGTGGGATAGTTATTTTATTATCCAATCACATTATAGTAGTAATATTACCGTAGTTAATACAATATAAACCGAATATTATAACAATTATGAAACTATATTATAGTAATTATAGAACCATAATTATTATAATATGATCATGATTTATTTAATTATTTTATAGTGGTTACAAGTTCATAGTAACTACACTGTTAAATTTGTGTTATAGTAATTACAAAATCATAACTAGCATAATATGATTGAATAGATATAGTTCAAATAATGTTGTTTCTCTCTTTTTATTGTTCATCCTAAAATATTTTTGAATCTCTTTCTTTTTTTTTTTACTATTCATTAAAAAATTTTGAACCACTATTTTTTACTATATTATTGATTTTTAAAAATCAATAACACCGTAAAAAATAATTCTTCCATAATGTTATTGATTTTTAAAAATAAAAAACATGGGGATGTTGTTGATTTTCAACAACACAGTAAAAAAGTGGTGTTACGACGTGTTGTCTAGGGGCTCAGAGGTAAGGAGTCAACAGTCAAGACGATATGATAGTCAAAGTCAAGATAAGATAGCAGTCAAAGTTAGGGTATACATATATTTGCTCGGCCCCAAAGCTAGCCGGACCTCCGAACTCAACTCTCTCCTCCTGGGTGCCAGATCCCAGTATATATCCACTTAACTCTAAAACTGGTTGGACGTCTAGACTTAGTTTCTCACTCCTCTTGGGTGCATCTCCTAGCATATATCTGCCGGCCTCAGAGCCCGTTGGACCTCTAGACTCAATTTATGTTGGAACAGGTAGGGTCGACAAGAGAGAGTTGAGTTTATCTGTCAAAAAGTAAAACAATACCTTTCTCGACCATTCAACTCAAATTAATAGCAATAATATAACTAAAATAAACAACAAGAAAATGAAGGAAGAGGCGCAGGGTTTACTTGGTTACAACCTACGTGGTTGTTAATCCAAGGACAAATGAAAGTTCTAAAAATCTCCTTCGGTGAAGGCAGAAAAATCTCTTACACTCGTTAATTGCTCAGACTATTGCTAGGAAAAGAATACAGGAGTTGTTGTCTATTTCCTAGGTCCAAGGATCTTTTTATAACCCGTGGAAAATCTTATCTGTGGCTTGAAGATGCCTTCCATATAGGGCTGGAAGGCGCCTACAACGAGGCACCAAAGGATAAATCTTTATCCTTTGGTAACGGTTAAAATCAGCCTTGTCGAAGGCGCCTTCCATGTACATTGAAGGCAGGGTTAAAGGCGCCTTCAAGTGCTTAAAGGCGCTTTCCAGCAGAAGGCTTCAACAGCTATCGAGCTTCACTCTCTTCCTCTGGCTCTTTCACTTGGGTGATTTTGGCCAACCGAAATAGGACTCACCGGAACCCATTTTCCGACCTTCTCTTCGAGTAGGCTTCCACTCTGGCTTCTCGTCCCTCGGAACGTCGCGCACATCCTTCTTATCCACCGGTGTACTCTTTCGCAGCACCTCATCCCTCGGATGCACCAAGCTCATTGGCTCCCTTCCCGTGCCATCATTCTTGTTAGCCGCGTCTTCCGTTCGACTTCTTGTGTTCCTAAGTTCTTGCACACTTAGACATAATGTTCAAACACAACATGACCTAACTTTAACTTTGTTGATCACATCAAAACTTCCACGAGGTTCCAAAAATCTCCCTCCTTTTTGATGTGCATAAACCTAAGTTCAAGTTAGGGAAAAAAATAAACAAATTGTAATAGCATAAGTTTTGTAAAGAAATTGCAAAATTAAGTTAAGCATTAGCTATTTGAAAAGTAAATCTTGAACATAATAAAATGTGGGCATTTGTCCCAAGACTTAGTCTTGGATTAGAAGTGTGGTATAAATATTTTATAAAAAAAACCTTAAGAACTAGAGTGGTGTTGTATCAACTTTAAGAAAAAATCGATTACAAGAAAGAATGATCAGAAGGGATAATTATACCGATTCCGATCGACTCTGAAAAATTTAGAAACTAAACTACAAAAAAATTGTTTGAATGGTCGTTTCATCGATTCGAAGCGGCCCCACTCTGATACCAATTATAGGATCGTTGCACTAGAGGGGGGGTGAGTAGAGCTCATGACTTTTTCGTTCGTTAAAAACTTTTGAGAGATAAGCAGCGGAATAAAGATAGAAAAAAAAAGACAAACAATCGCTAATACTTTGATTTACTTGGTTCGAAGCCTGTGACGACTCCTACTCCAAGGCTCACACGTGAGAGTACTTTCGATGGAAAATTCACTAGTAGTTCGAAGAAAGATTACAAATATTATCTATAAGAATTACAATTATAAAACTGTAAACAAAACTATATCGACAATTTGTAAAGATCTGAAGTCACGAGCTTTCGATTGTCGGAGTAGCGTTTGAGCATCATGGAAGAGTTTTTTGAGCAGTGCAAGACCAGAAAATGCTAGGAATGTTGTACCTGAGGTGCTGGTTGACTCCTCCTTTTATAGCCCACTCTGGGTGCCTGAAACCTCCCCAGGCGCCGCCACAGGGCTGACATAGCGTGCTCTTGTCAAAACTCGATCTGTAAAAAATTATCCATTTCTAAGCACCCGGACCATCCCTGGGCGCCTGAACTATGACGTAGCTCTACCAGTCAGTGCACTCCAACTATTCAAGCAGATTGAATTTTGACTATCCGGGCGCTTGGAGCAACTCCGAGCGTCGAACCGCTAGGGCGTCTGGCCAGACATCCATCCATCATCATGCCTTTAAGGAGAACTATCCCTCATGTTCCAACTTCTATCATTGTATTAGTAATGATTTGGAGCCCCTAAACCTATAGGAAGTTCCAAAATTTTAAGTCATATGGTTAAAACTTCATCCTTTAATCTAAACATCCTCTTTAATTTCACGTTAGTCCTCTTTAACTATTCCTTTATTATTTTCATCAAGAAAATTACTCTTAAATGCTTACCTAAGCACTTCAAAGGGTTAGTGATAGTTAAATTGACTAAATGTGACTGAATGGATTGAAAACAGACCATTTCAGCCGAAACACAATCATGTTTATCGATTGGTTTAAGCCACTAATTGATTACAGCTCGTGTGAATTGATTGGTGCTTACTATCAATCAATTACAGCATGTCCTAATCGATTGGCAACAGTGCGGGTTTCTGAACTTTCAATTCAATTTTAGACCCAATTTCAAAAACTCAAATAATTCTATAATATTTTTAAAATTATGAAATTTTGCATAGACATTACTTATGTCATACACTATTAGGGAAAAATAGTATTCTACGAAAATAAGTCTTATTTTCAAAGAATAATATAAAATTATAAACCATTGAAACTTCAATATTTCACTCTAAGTTGATATCTAACTAACCATTGGTGATTTCTACCAATAAATAGACTATACCAAGGTTTTACAAAATATTTTTGAAATAATTTTAAAAATAAATTTCCAACCATGACTTTAGACTAAATGTACATGACATGTACATTAGTTTTTCCTATGATTGGACTTCACATAAAATAATATTAATATTAATTATTTATGGTTCAACTATCTATTTATTCATCTTTAATCTTTATATCCCATTTTTTTTATTTTTAAAATTTTTTTAATATAAATACTGCTAATTAACGACGTTAATTCTTTAAACACAGTTAATGTATGGATGTTGATCCTGTCTGGAATCTGAGTCAGACGAAGGACGCCTGAGGTGTTGTCGGTGTTGATGGAGAGGCGACTTGGGGACAGTTGGCCTATGTGCACCGGAAAACATACTCCCACGTGGAACTGAAGGACGACGGTGACCTACCTGACGGTACTTAGGCTCTATGCACACTCAAACAAACACACGGAACGTTATAGACCAGAAACCAAGGAAAAAGTCTCCGGCATATACCCTCTGACACTCAAATCAAGTACTTTTTCCCTAAAAGAATAATGTATACATAGATTTTGGGAATATCTAGGGATAAATGGATCACCTCAAGGTCACAACTATCGAAATCAAAACTAGTGGACATTTACCAAGGGCAAAAGTTTCCTGGGCCATGGATGAATGAAGAAGAGAGACAAAGAGATTGAAAAGAACACTTACTAGGGAGCATGAGTGAGGGGGTGTAGGCAGCAGGAATCACCGGAGAAGAAATCCGAAGAAGACAAGTCACGAATGGTTGTTCTTGAAACACATAGGGTTTTTAAACAAGAGCCTGGAACACCTGACCACCCGATCAAAATGACCTGATAGGTGACAATCGTCAAATCAAAGGAAATGAATCGACATCAATTCGTTGGAAAGGGCGTGCATCAATTGTCACATTGTAGAAGCCTATGAAACGATATTTATGATGAATAAGATAATCAAATTATTTCTCTAATACATTCTCTCTAAAGCTTGTTGGATATTGGGGCCTAAATGGACCAATACGATTTTGAGGAGGAAAAATCGGAAGCCATCAATTGTTGAAAGTCGTAATTGACTTCAAAATTGAAATCTACGTTTCGCGTAGATAGATTTAGACTATTAATTTGCTCAAAACCGATTAAGGGTGAATGAGAAATTAATGTTCAAAGTCGGCCCAAAATAACGTTGGTTATTCATTAAGGAAATGCAAGGGAGAATAGTCCCACATCGGAAATTTCCGATGTGCATTCCTTACTTATTAATGATGTTGAGTTATTGGAGTTAACTCAGAAAAGTACCAGGTACTCTCTGCTCAGGGGCGAGCAGGTGCTCGCACCTGTGAGCCCGCCACCACTACAAGAAATTTACTTTTCCGCAGCGCGCTATTAACAGCGCACATTAAAAGCATGCTGTTAATAATATTATTAACGGTGTGCATATTGATGTATGCTGTTAATAGTATAAACTTGAGGAAAAAAAGAGACATTAACAGTGCACATTAAAAGTATGCCGTTAATATTATTATTATTAACGGCATGCATGTTAACGTGAGCTGTGAATAGTAAATAATAATAACGGCATAAAAAAAATGGCACGCTGTTAATACATCTGTTTATTATCAACGACGTGTGGTACGCTGCAAATGAAATTACAAAAAATGTAATGTTTATTTTATCCAGCCTTTTTCTTTTATTTCTGCCTCTTTCTTTTATGTCTTTCCCAAAACCCTCGCGCCTCTACTCTCCGCGCTCCTCGCGCCTCTAATCTTTGCCTCCTCCTCACCGCCTTTCCACCATCTTCTTCTTCGTGGCTCAACCTCTGAATCATTCAGGCGATTAATCCGTCAGGCGGTGTAATGATCGAGTACCAGACCCTAATCACCTTCCGCCAGACCGACAACAAGATGGGGGGTGAAGACCTACAACATCACCAAGTATGAACCCATCTCCGAGGGTTCGATCGCGTACGAGACGTCGGATTTGGTGACGGAGTTCGCCGATGGTGTGGTGCGGATGCTCAGGTAAGGTGAAGCTGCCCAAGGGGACGACGATGGTGAACCAGGTGTGGCAGATGGGGGCAAAGGTCATGGATGGTGTGCCCCGGAAGGACAATTTCAAGCCTTTGAAGTCGATGGGGAAGGTGGATCTCCTCAGTAGAGGAATCTCCGCCACTGGGTCTTCAACATCCAGAAGCAAAATTGTGAGTGAGATTTTAGCGATTTCCATCTTGTTGTTTACTCAAAAACTCCTCTCTGGTAGCAAAAATAACTTCTTAGGGTTCATCGTCGCTGTCATCTTGTGCACTGATCTTGGGGGAATTTGTGGGCGAGCTCAGCTATTTCATACCGCCACGACGCCATCCAGAGATCTAAATCTGCAGCTTGGAGATTTCGTTTCAGGCGATGTTTCTTACTCCCTTTCACTTTCTATTTTGATTTCATCCATTCGTTTTGATCATTGTGCTTTTGATTGAGGAAAGTGGCGATGGGTGCGAGCGAAATGCTTGTCAAAATCTATCCTCAGGAACTCAGGTTCACTTTGGACGTTAATAATATAGAGTACATGTTCTGTTCAACTTGTTAACAATTCCAAAGATTTTATTGCATTCAAGGTTAAAACTACATCTCCTAAGTGATATTGTGTTCATTCAAATGCAGGAATCATCTACCAAGATCAACATGTGATTTCATAGTTACTACACAAGCATCAAAGGACACCCCATCTAATATGCAGTTAAAAGATAAGTTTCTGATTCAGACCACAGTTGTTCCTATGGTTGTATGGATGAGGACATCATTCCAAGTTTTTTCTTAAAAGAAACTGGAAGGTATATCCAAGAGAACAAGTTGAGAGTTGTTCTTGTCAGTCCACCACATTCTCCAGAGGTAGAAACAAACAAAGTGGTTTTCAAGCAGGATCTGGCCTTTAAAACTCTTGATTCAGCTTACCCTATTGTAACTATCAAGAGTGAGCTAATTAAGGAAGTTCTTATGGTGAGAGAAACTTCTGTTCCCAACTATCAAGAGTGAGCTATTCTGGACTGTACACACTTAACAATGATAGTTTTTCATTTTGGCTGAAAAGAGAGTCCGCAGACCCTGCATGGTTTACCTCCATGTTTCTTGCCAAATCCTTGGCTATGACATTGGTGTTAGTGGCTGGACTACTGGTCTTGCCCTTGGGAACAAATCCAAGGGTATTGTGCACACCATTCACAGGAACATTGGCATCACCCTCTTCACTCTTTGCACTTTACAAGTAAGTTGCAACTCCCATTCCTTTTCCTTATCAAATCAATTGAGTTTTGGCACATATTTTAACTTTAGTGAATGAAATATCTATAAGTTAGCTATTAGTTCTTGTGTTTGAAGAAATAGGGAACTCTTTGGAGTTTCATTTAGTAGTTTTAAATTTTGAGCAACTTGAAGTGCCTCTCTAGAGGTGTCATATTTGCTATTATAAACTCTTCTAGATCTTACAAACGATGTTGCACATTTTTTTAAGTTTAACAAGATAAATGAACAAGATTAGAATATATTGAGCTCACATTATTAATGTTCATGAATATGAACAAGCTTGCATATTTTTAAGTCTACCCTCGTTCCTTCTTTAGTAGCTACCAAATAGATGTACATAGTTAAGGTCTATATCATACTTGCATTATTGCTTTGTCTGATTATTTCCCATGTTCCTGTTTTGAAATTGCTTTGTTTGGTAGTTATTCAAATAGTTTGTTACCTATGTTGAAAATTAACAATTAGATGTACATAGCTACCCTTGTTCCTGTTTTGAAATTGCTTTCTTCGGTAGTTATTCAAATAGTTTGTTAACTATGTTGAAATTTAACAATTAAATAAGATAAAAGTTCTTGCGATACTATGATTTCCAGTTATTTATGTTGTCAAATGGAAAAGAAAGCAATTGCAATTTTGGAAGTATCTCTTTGAATATCAACAAAGTGCTTCATTTTGGAGTTGATTCCTCATGCCAAATCTTAAGCTGAATTGCCTTTTTGTATCAAACTTTTTTATACAAACTTTAGATGCAAACTGAGTTGGTTGAATTTGATCCAATCACAAATTAGTTTAAAAATCTTGATGTTACTTTCTTATAAATTAGTTCTTGTTATCATTTTATATGACGATTAAATCTTGATGTTGCTTTCTTATGAATTATCATTTTTTTTTACAGAAAGAAATACAAGAATGTCCACCCGAATCTATACTTGTTCTTCCCTGAAGCTAGTTAGAGAGTCTTAATTAGCTTCTTAGTGTTATATTATGATACTTGTTCTACAGTACTGAAGGTAGAGAATTTTATTGTATTTTTTCCTACAATTTGTTCATTAATTGTTAGAATTTTGCTGAAAAATATATTCAGGTCGACAATCATGAATTCTGGTTCATGGGGTTTCTGAACTACGACATTGCTGTGCACCATATGTACGAAGCTTTGCACTATATGCAAAAGGAAGCATCGCCGCAACGATAGATCTAGATGTTTCAACCGTGTAACTTTGGTACTCGACAATAGACTTAGGGACTTTCTTTAGTTCATGTCAATATTTATAATGTTGTTTAGAGAAATTGATGAACTTTGTAAAATGATTATTAGATAAATAAAAATTATGTATTCACATTTTGATTTTATTTTATAATTTTTATTCTATTTTAAGTGGTGTATGAATTGGGATAATGTCTAAATTTTAAATTTGTATTATATATTTTAAATAAATATTAGTGAAAATTATATGTATTTTAACCGCGGTGCGCAATGCATGCTGCAGATATTATTTTCCACGACGTGCATTGCATGCTGCGGATAATAATATTTGCGGCGTGCAACGCATGCTGCGGATATTATTTTCCGCGGCGTGCGTTACGCGTCGCAAATAATAATATTCGCGGCATGCAAGGCACGCTGCCAATAACATAGAACTTTTAACAGCTTTCAATTGTGCAGCATGTAATGCGCGCTGCGGAAAGCGAATTTGCGCGCTGCGAAAAGTCATTTTTGTTGTAGTGCACCCGCCACGTGCGCACGTGCGCAATGGGCGCTTTGTAGGTCACACCCCTCCCTAAAGCCTCTTCCTTCTGTATAAATAGAACCCTCCAGATTGGAATCAAATCACTCAACTTAATCTTCTCTTCCTCAAGTATTCACTCACTCATCTTGTGCATTCAAGAGTCCAAGAAGCCTACGAGAAGGTTCGCTGGTCTCGGAAGTCGGAGTGCTACGATTCCGAGACGATTGTCATCGTTGTATCTTGGGAACGAATTGCAACAATCCGTTAAGCACCGTAGCAGAGCAATATCGTTTACAGAGATAGTGTCGAACACTAGCCTCGACGATCAGTTTGCATACTCCGGAATTTACCGGAAATAACAGTCGTAAACGATATTCCGTACAAACTGATATGGCTACCAACGACGTTCCAACCGCCATTCCGACCGCTGTTCCGACGGCCGTTCCGACCGCCGTTCCGACATCCATTCCGCACGGAGAAAAGCCGGAGAAATTCACCGGAGCCGACTTCAAAAGATGGCAGCAGAAGATGCTGTTCTACTTAACAACGCTAAACCTTGTACGGTTTTTGCGTGAAGACCCGCCAGTCGCTACGGACGGTAGCAAGGCTGCTTGCGATACGTGGACGCACGGAGATTTTCTGTGTCGCAACTACATTCTCAACGCCTTGGACAACACGTTGTATAACGTGTATTGTTCATTGGAGACAGCGAAATCTTTGTGGGAATCGCTTGAGAAGAAATACAAGACCGAAAATGCCGGACTGAAGAAATTCATCGTTGGCCGGTTTCTGGATTTCAAGATGGTGGACTCAAAGAGCGTCTCATCTCAAGTCCAAGATATGCAATTAATACTGCATGATCTGGACGCCGAAGGAATGAAGCTGAACGAGTCATTCGCAGTTCGCTGCGGTAATTGAGAAGCTCCCTCCGTCATGGAAGGATTTCAAGAATTACCTAAAGCACAAGCAAAAGGAGATAGGGCTGCAAGACCTGATCCTGAGGCTACGAATAGAGGAGGATAATCGAAAGTTATCCGACTGCAGAGGAACCAAGCGGACTATAGACGATATGTCCAACCTGGTCGAGCCGAACGCTAAAAAGCCGAAACAGTTCAAAAAGAAGGCTGGCGAAGAAGTTCAAGGGATCTTGCTACAACTGTGGAAAGCGGGACACTGTCAAGGACTGCAGACGCGAAGAAGCCAACCAAGGGGCCAAAGGATGCTGCGAACCACGTCGCAACCTCTCTTGAGGACTTGGATCTCACTGCGGTTGTATTTAAAGCCAACTTGGTGGATACCAACCCGAAGCAGTGGTTCATTGATACTGGAGTAACTCGTCATATCTGTTCCGATAAGGCGATGTTCTCCAAGTATACTCCGATAAATGGCAGGAAGCTCTATATGGGTAATTCCACGACGTCGCCAATTGTCGGACTCGGAAAAGTTGTTCTGAAGATGACGTCCGGAAAGGAGCTAACACTCATTGATGTACTCCATGTTCCCGACATCAGTAAGAACCTAGTTTCTGGAGCGGCACTAGTTAAGGCCGGATTTAGGCTAGTGTTCCAGTCAGACAACTTTGTACTTACGAAGAATAATATCTTCGTAGGAAAGGGGTACCTAGAAAAGGGTCTATTCAAAATGGTTGTAATGTCTGTACTCCGAAATATTGATGGTAATAAAATAAATGCTTCCAGCTATGTTGTTGAGTGTTTTAATTTGTGGCATGATCGACTCGGACATGTGCATAATAATACTCTTAAACGTCTCGTCAAATTAAATTTATTACCAAACGTCAATGTTGACGGAACACACAAATGTGAAGTGTGCGTGGAAGCAAAAATGATGAAACTACCTTTTCATTCGGTGGAAAGGTCAACGACTCCTCTAGAGTTAATACATAGTGATCTATGCGACTTGAAATTTGTGCAAACTAGAGGAGGTAAAAAGTATTTTATTACTTTTATCGATGACTGCACAAAGTTCTGTTATGTCTTTTTCTTTTAAGAAGTAAAGACGAAGCCCTAGAGACATTTAGAACTTATAAAACAGAAGTTGAAAATCAACTTGACAAACGAATTAAAATAATTCGTAGCGATAGAGGTGGAGAATATGGTGCACCGTTTAATGAATTTTGTTCAGAATCTGGCATTATTCATCAAACAACGGCACCTTACTCACCTCAATCGAACGGTGTTGCCGAACGTAAAAATCGGACACTAAAAGAGATGATGAATGCCTTGTTGATAAATTCAGGCTTACCTCAAAACTTGTGGGGGGAAGCAATATTATCGGCAAATCACATTCTCAACAAAATCCCTCATAAGAAAAGTGATAAAACTCCTTATGAACTATGGAAAGGCCATGAGCCATCGTACAAATACGAAAGTGTGGGGTGCTTGGCAAAGGTCAAGTACCTAAACCAAAGCAAGTAAAGATCGGACCTAAAGCGTTCGATGCGGTATTTGTCGGATATGCCCAAAATAGTAGTGCATATCGTTTCCTAGTTCATAAATCAGACATTCCTGATATTCATGTGGGAACAACCATAGAATCTCGGAATGCAATATTCTTTGAAAACGTATTCCCAAATAAGAAGGGAAATGTTGAAAATGATAACAACGGAAGTTCAAACGAGAATGTCGTTACCGAACTTAGCTGTTATAAAAGAACTATTGACGATCAAAACAAAGAGCCACGTCGTAGCAAACGGGCTAGAGTTGAGAAATCGTTCGGGCCAGATTACATGACTTTCATGTCAGAAATGGAACCAAGAACATTAAGTGAGGCTCTCTCTAGTCCCGATGCTCCAATGTGGAAAGAAGCTGTCAATAGTGAGATTGAGTCTATCATGAATAATCATACTTGGGAATTAGTAGACCTTCCTTCTGGTAATAAACCATTAGGTTGTAAGTGGATACTAAAACGCAAGTATAAAGTTGATGGATCAATTGACAAGTATAAGGCCAGACTTGTAGCCAAAGGGTACAAGCAAGAGGAAGGCCTTAATTACTTCGACACCTACTCACCGGTGACAAGGATTACGTCCATACGAGTGCTAATAGCCATTGCAGCACTGTATGACCTTGAAATACATCAAATGGATGTTAAGACTGCGTTCTTAAATGGTGAGTTGGAAGAAGAAATTTATATGGAGCAACCCGAAGGGTTCATAGCTCCAAGAAATGAGAAAAAGGTGTGTCGACTTGTTAAGTCATTATACGGACTTAAGCAAGCGCCTAAACAATGGCACGAAAAATTTGACAAAGTAATGCTGTCAAACGAATTCAGAATAAATGAATGTGACAAATGCATTTATGTCAAAGACACACCCAAAGGCTATATAATCGTCTGTCTGTACGTAGACGACATGCTAATAATGGGCAGTAATCATGATGTAATCATGACTACAAAGAAAATGTTGACCAAAAATTTCGATATGAAAGATATGGGTCAAGCAGATGTTATATTGGGAATTAAAATTCTCAGGACATCAGAGGGGATAGTTCTAACACAATCCCATTATGTAGAATCAGTATTGAAAAGATTCAATGCGTACGATCTTTCTACTGTAAAAACACCTATGGATCTAAGTCAACACTTAGCGAAAAACCATGGTGAGACCATATCGCAGTTGGAATACTCTCGGATAATAGGCAGTTTGATGTATCTTACAAACTGCACACGTCCGGATATTGCCTGTACGGTCAACAAGCTGAGTCGTTTCACCAGTAATCCAAACGACGCCCATTGGAAGGCATTGATGCGAGTTCTTAGATATTTGAAATATACTATGAACTATGGATTACATTATGAAAAATATCCCGCTGTGTTGGAGGGATATTGTGATGCTAATTGGATATCAGATACAAAAGACTCCAAATCCACTAGTGGATATGTATTCACGATCGGTGGGGGAGCAGTATCTTGGAAATCCACTAAGCAGACGTGCATTGCTCGGTCAACTATGGAATCCGAGTTTATAGCACTAGACAAAGCAGCTGAGGAAGCTGAATGACTGCGGAACTTCTTGGAAGATATTCCGAGCTGGGAAAAACCTGTACCTGCCGTACTGATCCACTGTGATAGTCAATCGGCGATTGGAAGGGCACAGAGTAGTATGTATAATGGGAAGTCAAGACATATACGTCGTAGACATAATACCATTAGGCAGTTGATCTCGAATGGAGTGATTGCAATCGACTATGTTAAGTCCAAAGATAATTTGGCAGATCCTCTTACGAAAGGGTTGAGTCGAGATCAAGTATACTGCTCATCAAGAGGAATGAGATTAAAAAAATCTACAACTGAAAACGACTGAAGTGGAAAACCCAACCTTGTTGACTGGAGATCCCAAGATCTTGGTTCAATGGGACAACAAAGTTTCAGAAGTTGTGGTTCAGCACAGGAGATAGTTTATCTCTATCCCAATCCTAGGATGAATTTGTGCTGTCCTACCTCATGTAGTGAGGTTAAGCTTATACTTTTAGTGACTTCTATACCTTATAAGGTGGAGTATGGTAGGATACTCTTGATAGAGGTGTCACCTATGTGAGTGTGAAGACAGGCCGCTTCAATGAAACACTCATGAATCCAAGATGGTGTCCATGGCCAAAACGGAACCAACCATGAGAACCTAAAGTAGGTGAGATAGGTCTCTGTGTGGGTGTTATTGTCTTAGTATACACAAACAGCTGAGCAGTTCAAGACATCACGTTCACTGCGCAGCCTAGTATACTCGATAGCATTCCACTACGGAAGGTTCAAAGCCACAAGCTACCTCTCCCGATGCAGTGACTTATCGATTGGACTCTTGTAAAGTGTCAGCATGCATACACGCATTACATTAATTTCCATTCATGTGGGGGATTGTTGGATATTGGGGCCTAAATGGACCAATACGATTTTGAGGAGGAAAAAATCGGAAGCCATCAATTGTTGAAAGTCGTAATTGACTTCAAAATTGAAATCTACGTTTCGCGTAGATAGATTTAGACTATTAATTTGCTCAAAACCGATTAAGGGTGAATGAGAAATTAATGTTCAAAGTCGGCCCAAAATAACGTTGGTTATTCATTAAGGAAATGCAAGGGAGAATAGTCTCACATCGGAAATTTCCGATGTGCATTCCTTACTTATTAATGATGTTGAGTTATTGGAGTTAACTCAGAAAAGTACCAGGTACTCTCTGCTCAGGGGCGAGCAGGTGCTCGCACCTGTGAGCCCGCCACCCGCCACGTGCGCACGTGCGCAATGGGCGCTTTGTAGGCGCACTTTGCACTTCGCATCGTCGCGAGGAGCATTGAGGAGCTTAAATTTATGCTCCAGGTGATATTGCAGTGCCTACATGGCACTCGGGTGACGTGTCAGGCTAGTACCTGACATGGCAGTGCCTATGTGGCATCCTCGTGGGCAAAGGGAGATGACTGGACAGTTGGTTGGGCGAACGGATGGCAGCCGTTGATCAACGTTAATCAAAGAAGTATGGTGGATCGCTTGTGATGCGATCTAGAGCGTTGGATCACAATGAGTCACGATCTGACGGCTTGGGATGAGACATGATCTGAAGCATCGGATCAATGGATCCAGATTCGATGGCTGATAGATCTGAGGGTCACAACTCTTAGATCTGATGGATGAGATTAAAGGGGCTATGTGAAGGGTTATAACTCTTCAGTCCGGACGGCCCAAATTAATCCACCCAAAGGTCACACCCCTCCCTAAAGCCTCTTCCTTCTGTATAAATAGAACCCTCCAGATTGGAATCAAATCACTCAACTTAATCTTCTCTTCCTCAAGTATTCACTCACTCATCTTGTGCATTCAAGAGTCCAAGAAGCCTACGAGAAGGTTCGCTGGTCTCGGAAGTCGGAGTGCTACGATTCCGAGACGATTGTCGTCGTTGTATCTTGGGAACGAATTGCAACAATCCGTTAAGCACCGTAGCGGAGCAATATCGTTTACGGAGATAGTGTCGAACACTAGCCTCGACGATCAGTTTGCATACTCCGGAATTTACCGGAAACAACAAAGCTTTGTCTGGCACTTCAAATGTCTGACACGTCTTTTTTCGAGAAAGATAATGTTGACGGTAACATGGGGAAGCTACCCAAGTGGGCGATCAAATGACAGTGGGACTCGAATCTAGTCAGTCGGTCATGAACCTCACTCGACTAGACTTGAAGGGGAGATATATGATACGACGTGTTGTGTGGGGACCCAGAGGTAAGGAGGAGTTGACAGTCAAGATGACGTGACAGTCAAAGTCAAGATGAGGTTGCAGTCGAGGTTAAGGTATATGTATATTCGCTCGACTCCAGAATCGGCCGGATCTCCAGACTCAGCTCCCCACTCCTCTTGGGCGGAGATCTCAGCATATATCCGCTCGACTTTAGAGCGGATCGGACTTCCAGACTCAATTTCCCACTTGTGGGCATAGCTCCCAATATATATCTGCCCGGTCCTAGAACCGTTTAGACCTCCAGACTCAGTTCCCCACTCCCGGATGCAGCTCTCAACATATATCCGCTCGACCCCAAAGTGATAGGACCTCCAGACTCAATTCTCAATTCTGGGTGCAACTCCCAACATATATCCGTCTGACCCCAGAGTCGGTCAGATCTCCAGACTCAATTTCTCACCTCTCCTGGGAGCGAATTCCAGTGTACATCCGTTCTGCTCTAGAGTCGGTCAAACCTCCTCTAGGAGGCAGAATTGTCAGAGAATCACAACTATTTGTCAGAGAATAGTGGTTGCTCACTAGGGAATATTCTGCTACCCAGATATATATACACACAATGGAACTTTCTTATGCTTGGAGGAAAAAGCTGTCGTACATTTTCCACCACTCGATATATTATGACGTCGGACATTTCCTAATATCTTATTATCATGGAGATTATGAGAGTCGGTATAAAAGGAGGTATTCTCCGTTGGCCAGATACACTTTTTCTACTTTTTCTACACTATCACGTTTTCTCATGTACACCTACACTATAGTTCTATTGTTCATCTTCTTTTCCGGCTATTATTTTGACTTGAGTATCGGAATGTTTACGCTAGACATCCCATCCCTCGTTCTCGCTCTAACGTTCATATTTTCTCTCTCTGTGATGTACATAGAGAGGATCACTTTGCACCATCTTTCTCCAGCTCAGAATCTTCTCACGTTCAGTAGCGAAGCTACTTACTAGCATCTCATTTTCTCATATTTCAGATACAATCATGTGGTATTACTGAATTTCAAAAATAAATAATACCGTGAAAAATGATTCCTAATTTATACTTCATAATATTTTTTTATTTTTAAAAATCAATAACATAATAAAAGACGGTGTTACTAATTTCTAAAAAGTTGTCCGAGGTTTATACTTCATGATTATAAAAAATGATTCGAAATTTTTGTTAGAAGAACGATAAATAATAAGAATTATTTTTAAAATAATTTATATCCCAGAATTAAGTTTTTTAAAGGTAATTTTAAATAAAAAAGTATTATAAAAATAATAGTAAATCTTCTATTGAATTGGAAACGATAGAGGACATGGAGAGGCCATTTAATAATCTAAATATAGAAGTTCAGCTTATTATTATTATTATTATTATTATTATTAAAAGAAAAACGACAATAATTATGTAACTATCTGTAAGATTATTATTATTATTATTATTATCGTTAAAATAAGCATGACAATAATTATGTAACATACCTGTTTACTCCCCACCGATTGTTCAGAGAGAAAAACCAGCGAGCTACATAAGAACACCGTCACGCTCTCTCCCTTACCTTCGCCTCCAAAAATGCTCTCTTTTCTCTTTTCCTCCTCATCACTCCAACTCACCGCCTTCTCTTTCAGTCCCTACCATTAGCAGCGCCGGAGTCGATCATTGACTTCGCCATGGACGCCTTAGCTGGCGTCTCTTCTGAAGATGCCGTTGCTAGTGGCGGCGGTAGTGGCACTGGTGGCCTCTTCTCCTCTTCAGCCTCGCTTCTGCTTCCTACGGATACTGCTATCAGCATCCAGAGAGGTCCCTTCGGATCCGTGCTGCAGAATCACGATAGGCGGCCTGCTGAGGCTGAGGGCTACGATTGGAGATCACTCAAGGTGGCTAGGTTCGATGCATTGGCCACAGCACCCGCAAAGGCGGCCCCTTTCCTCCTCAGATCCGAAACCCACCCTCTCTTTCATGACGGCGAGCAAATGCTTTGCTTCTCGTCAGCATCCGAGAGCGAGATGGTGACTGATGCGACATTGGCTTACTACAACCACCTCTCCGTGACCTCTTCCTCCGCGCAGTGCTACCTCAGGGGAAATGCAGGTAGGTTCTCCTGCTAGGACAGGAACAGTGGTGTTTATTAGGTTTTCGTCTTTGGGGGGATTTGACATTAGGGTTTTTTTGGAGCTAGTTAGGTGGTCTATTAGGTTCCGGCATTAATTAGAGGAGGTTCTTTTTAGCAACGGGCCATTGTTTTAGTCTTGTCGAGTAGAAAGTTGCTTCCTTTCTCTTTCGGTTTCCCGGTTAGGTCTTGTCGTCCATGGCTTGATTTTTGGGGCATAAAAAGGGCTTTAATCAGTATGGATCCGGAGAAATAGCAAATGAATCATTCTCGTTTGCTTTCTCTTATACTTCTCCTCTGACAGAAATTATCGCAATGACATTTGTTTGATATCTAAGCTGCATGAGCCATGATGCGCTGTCTCTGTCTCTCTATCTCCCTCCCTCCCTCCCTGATATGCATCTCTTGGATCTGTATTCCAGGTTTGGTATCAGCAAGTTCTAATGGCAACATGCAAAGCGTTCTGGCGAGGGTAAGGGGACCCTTCACTCCTTCTCAGTGGCTGGAGCTGGAACACCAAGCATTGGTCTACAAATACCTACTTGCAAATGTACCCATACCGGCCGCTCTTCTTGTCCCCCTTCGGCGAAGTCTGGGTGCTTCTTCCTGGTTCCCTCCTCTGCCAGCAGGATCTTTTGGCTCAGGTGCTTGCTGATTTTTTTTTCTTTAGCAAAAAGGAGCATGGTTATCTTGGGAAAAGATTTATCACCGTTACATAACTTGATCCGTGGCTTTCCAGCTTCGCAGGAATATTATCTTTTCAGAATCTTCATTTGCTTTCTGACATCTTTATTTAGTGGAAAATAAGCTGAAGATGCTGGTTTTGGTAGATATGCAAAATCTAATCTTTTCCGAAATAATTTTGATTCCTCATCTTAATGCGTCTCAAGATTCAAACTTTACCATTTAAAATGTACTTTGAGAATGTTTTTTTCTGCCCTTTCCTCCTTTTTATCTTTTGTTTTCATTGCTAATTTGATGATCACAATCAAAGGTTCAGCTTTATGATAAAGAAATTGAAGCATATATACATTATTACTATTTCATGACTATGTTGCTTAATGTGCTGAAAATCTGTTCTAATGAGCATTAGTGACTAAATTGGTGACATTGCTGTAGTTGGATGGGGGTCATTCTATTCGAAGAACACCGACCCAGAGCCTGGTAGATGCCGTCGGACTGATGGGAAGAAATGGCGATGCTCCAGGGATGCAGTTGCTGACCAGAAGTATTGTGAGCGACACATGAACAGGGGCCGCCATCGTTCAAGAAAGCATGTGGAAGGTCAAAGTGGCCATGCCGCCAAAACTACACCTGTAGTTGCTTCTTCTCAACCAGCTTCTGCACTTCCTGGTGGTCCTTGTTCTGGTACTCTAAAAGTTGCACAACAACAGAGTAAAAGCTTGCAATCTAACATCAAAGATCCTCATGCAGTGCAGTACAACGGGTAAGTGAACTCTATAGGTTGATATAAAGTTTTGATAATTTGTTGATATGATGCATTTGTTGGTAAAGTTAGTGAATGAATGAGTTAAAAAAAGTGATCTATAGAAACAGCTTATGGATTCATTGCCATGATATCTTGTAGTTGTTGGGTTGAACAATTTTGCAAGGATGGATAAATGTTTATGTGACAATGTAGCACGCTCAGACAGTGAAGGAATTGATTCGATTACTATAACTAAAAAGTGAACTTTCTTCAAAACCTCACAATTCAATATAGTCTATATAATCTTTTAAAGATTTCTACACTGGTTAAAGTTACATGGGGTTATCGAACCGAGATTTCCAGGCCGGTGATTACTAAGGAAGGAAACATTGTTGAGGGAAGAATTCCTTAGCCACCCAAACAGTGGAGCAATCTGAAGAATTCCCTTGTTTTATGAAACGGAGCAATAGGAATACTTTTCTCAAGTTTTCCTTTTTTTTCTTCCACCCAAATGAGGTGAAAGAAGTACTATCCAAAGCAAAAGTTCTTTGAATCAGACCAAAAAATATTTGTTTTTCAAATCTTTTTATTATTTATGTTTTGCTATGCTTTTATTGAACTAATTGTTGGAAACTCAAATTTCTCTCTTCCTTTCTTTCCGTGGAAAAAGTGGTATCACCCTACTAGTTACTGAACAGGAATCCCATGGAGGGGCTTCTCAGACGGCCTAAAAGGAGCCCTACATAGGGTCTGTATCCTTTCATCAAGTAACACAAAATAGAGAAATCATTCGCTATTGTTTCCATGCGTGTGTGTGCATACTATGTATATATTCTTCACCTCATTTCTGATCTTAACAATCTCTGATCTGTAGAATGACGCCTGCAATCTCCACAGATTGAAAACATCCTATTTACACTATAATTTATGAGATATCAATTATCTATAAAGGGAGTGAGATTTAAATAATCTCATTTTCCTCTTATTTGCTGTGTTTGTGAAGAACTACATTTAGCTTTTGACATAACTATTATAATCAGTCATTCTTGTTACGTTGCTCCATAAACTTGTATCAAGTTAAAACATGATGCTGATTACAGCACGATGCACTGCATTTCTGGTAATAAAATTTTATTACTTTAGAAGCTTTCTGCATGATGAATCAGGTTTGTAAATTTCAGAGCTGATAATTCTGCTATTATCTCTAAATATTGTATTTTCCAAACAATTCTAGCTTTAGTCAAGATCTTCTCTTTTGCATTTGCAATGATGATCTATGTTCTAATCTGCAGGATGCCATCAAGCAATGAAGAACAAAATAGTTATGCCCAGAATTCGAAAAGCCTCCCTGGGCCAAGTCTTATTTGCCAAAGTCCTTATAGTAACTTTTATCCAATCTCAAAGCAACAGGCAATCTTTGAGGGAACCTCCTCAGGTTCCGACTTGGAAGTCTTTCCCAACGACTCACTTTTGAATCTTTCGTGGAGCTCATTGTCTGATAACATCAGTTTAATTCCCACCCCAAAGCTCAATCACCAGGATGTCCAGTCTAATCCCCTCCGCCACTTCATGGATGACTGTCCTAAAACCCAATCTGATGGTCCGACGACCACTTGGCCTGAAGTTGAAGAATCGTACTCCGATAGAACCCAACTCTCCATCTCGGTCCCAATGTCTTCTTCTGACTTCTCATCCTCCACTTCATCGAACCTTGACATACTGACACTTTCACCACTAAAGTTGTCCAGAGAATATGAGTATGACTGTGTCCGTATGGGTTTGGGTGTGGGAGTTTTAACTGATGTGTGCCAGAGGCAAGCAAATTGGAGATCTCTCTCCTGGGAGGCTTCCATGGATGGACCTTTAGGAGAGGTGCTGAACAGCACTGGTGGCACTCCCAAGGATCAAAGCAAGAACTCTTCGATGTCTCTAAACCTCTTGGAAGATGGATGGGATTCAAGTACCCAAATGGAGTCCTCACCGACCGGCGTCCTGCAGAAAACTTCATTTGCATCCCTGTCTAGCAGCACAGGAAGTAGCCCAAGGGTTGAGAATCTCATGCTTCACAAGAGTACAAGCAGCCTCTGCTACGACTTTAATGCCTCAACGCTTGTAAATGCTCCAACAATCCCCCCACTCTAAAGCTCAAGCTGACCGAATCAAGATGAAAAGGACAATCACAAAAAGGTGATAGAGGATGTTGGTGAAACCAGCATTGACTTAACTAGTCAAGAACATGAAACTATAAGAATTTAATATGCTAGGATCTTTTATTTGTTCTGTTTCTGTTGCCTGGTTCTCTGTACGCACCAGGCTTTCCTGAATATCCAGTCTTAATGTGTTTTTGAGACGTTTAGAACTGAAAGCCTCAATCACTTTGCATTTGCTTTAATTTGTAACGACAGTAATTTTCTCAGTTTGCTTGCAGTTTGTTATCTTTTTTAGTCATCTTCTCACTGATTCTATTTACAAGTTCTGTTCATTTACCCGTTCTGCTTTGAACCATTCGATGATTGAGAATGCTCTACATGAATCAACAAATGATGAAGCTGAGGTTGTTTTCAGAAGTATTATTTTCCTCCAGCCTAAACTATGTCAGCATGAACAATTCAACTAGTTCCAATGAAGGATGGTAGTGATGCCTCGATGAAAAATGAATTACGACAAGAAAGAAATGGCATCTTTTGGTTCATTCAAGTACTCATTTATGACAGATAATGGCCAGATGCAATAGCCATATGAATAGGGATGTAAATAAATCAAACGATTCGCGAGTTATTCAGAGCTCAGTTCGATAAAAAATTCGTTCGAGTTCATTCGTTTATCTTATTGAGCCGAGCTTGAGTTCGATTTCGAGCTCGACAGTTTTATCGAGCTCAAGCTTAAAGATATTCGACTTATGAGCTCGCGAACATGTTCGTTTATAGGCTCACGAGCCAAAAAATGAGCCTTAAATCGAGTCAAAAAACGAGCTCTAAAACGAACCTTAAAACGAGCTTTAAAACGAGCCAAAAAAATAAACTCTAAAATGAGGCCGAAAATGAGCCCGACCTCGCTTAACGAATTAGGCTCGTTAACTATGATGATCGAGCCACTAACGAGCCGAGCTCGAGTCTTGTAATAAAAGTTCAATTCGAGCTCGAGCCGAGCTCGAGCTTGAATATAACTTAAACGAGCCGAGCTTGAGCCTAATATTGTTCAGCTCGGTTCGGCTCATTTACATCCCTACATATGAACAAGCAGAGGTAAGAAGCATCTTTCACATCTCCATCTCTAGGCAAGTGCAATTCTTATCTTATTTCTACTAGTGTAGCGGGGCCGACAAGAGGAGGATGAATTGTCTATAAAATAAAATTGACCTTTCTCGATCTTTCATCTTTAATTAGTAGCACAATTATACTAAATTAAATCAACAACTAAAAATGAGAGGCAAAGAAATTACTTGGTTACAACCTAGGTGGTTGTTAATCTAAAGTAAAATAAAGTACTAAAAATCTCCTTCTTTAAAGGCGAAGAAGCTTTTTACACTCGTTGAACGCTCAGAAAGTTGCTAGGGAATGAATACAAGAGTTGTTAATTTCCTAGTTTTAGGGGGTCTTTTTATAGCTTCTGGAAAATCTTATCCGAGGGTTGAAGGTGCCTCCAGCGTGGCAAGTGTTATCCGTGTGAAGATAAAACTTTATCTTCGCTAACAGTTACTATTTGCTTAGTCTATGGCGTATTCAAGGAGTTGAAGGCGTCTTCCAAAAAGGATTCAAGGGCGTCTTTAACGGGTTGAAGGCGTCTTCCACCAGAAAGGCACGAGGGTGCCTTCAGCATCATTGGAGGTGCCTCCTGTTAGGATGTATACTAAAAGCCTAGCTTTTGATATAAACATTTATCTAGAAATAAGAATCACATTGGTCAAATGTCTACATTTATGATAAATGTAGTTGTTCAATTAATTTATATTGTAGATATCATGGTGTGTGGTGTCACACACAGAGGATCATGTTATCAGTACCTTATAAATTATAAACAGAAGCTCACGACCATGATGGAAAGGAACAAACCATTGGAAGGTCGTAGTGTAATTAATTATGTATTAGTTTATCTTAACTATATAATTACACTAGTACACTTATAGTGTATTGAGTAGGACCATTAGAGGTCGTTTCTTTTATACTGACTTTATAAAGGAACAAAGATCTCAGTTATTATGGAAGTGTGTGCTCTTAATCCTAATATAATAACAAGCACATATATTTGATATTTATTTCTTTAATTTATCAATGTGTGAGATTTAGTTCGATAAATCAATAAGCCCGATAAGTTGGGAAATGATATCACTTATAGTGTGTGTTGTTGATTATAGAAGGAAACTGTGTTCTAGTAATCTAGGTTGAGAATGTCCCTAAGAGGAGCTCATAAGGATTGTCATGTTAAACCCTGCAGGTGGACTTAGTCCGACATGACGATGAAGTTGAGTGGTACTACTCTTGGAGCTAGATATTAATTAAGTGAGTTGTCAGTAACTTACTTAATTAGTGGACATTTGTTATCTTAAACACAGGGAGACTAACACACTCATAATAAGAAGGAGCCCAAAATGTAATTTGGGATTGATGCGGTAGTTCAATAATAGTTCTCTAGTAGAATGAATTATTATTGATAAAATTAAGTTGTGTGTTCGGGGCGAACACGGGATGCTTAATTTTATCGGGAGACCAAAACCAATTTCTCCTCTCGGTCCCTATCGTAGTCTCTTAATTATAGAGTACTATACCCACCTTCTTACCCATCCCATAGGGGCCGGCCAAGCTAGCTTGGAGACCAAGCTAGGGCCGGCCAAAGTTTGGTTCATGGGTGCTTCAAGGTGGCCGGCCCTAGCTTGGGTTCAAGCTTGGTGTGGCCGGCCCAAATTTAAATAAAAGGATTTTTATTTTTAAAATTTTTCTTATGTGGATAACATGATTTAAAAGAGAGTTTAAAAATTTAAATCTTTCCTTTTATAAAATTCTACAAAAGATTAAGAGAAGAGCTAAATCTCTTTCCTTATTTGTAGATTAAAAGGTTGATTTTAATTTTGGTAAAAACTTTCCTATTAATCATGTTTATTATTTAAAAGAAAGTTTAAAAATTAAAAATTCTCTTTTATTAGTTTCTACAAAAGATTAAGAAAAGTTTTAATATTTTTCCTTATTTGTAGATTAAAAGAGTTTTTAATTTTTAGAGATAACTTTCTTTTTATCCACATGTTAAAAGAAAGATTTTAATTTATAAAATTTCCTTTTTATTAACCAATCATGAAGGGAAAAAATTATTGGAGAAATTTTTTATAAATTTCCGGAAGCAAATAAGGAAGTTTTAATTTGTGTTTAAAATTTTATTTGCTTGGAAATTTTATGGTGTGGCCGGCCATTGTAAATTGAAAAGAAAAATTGTTTTTTAATTAAATAAAATTTCTTTTTCAATGGCAAAATAATTAAGGAAGTTTTTATTAAATTTTCCTTATTTGCCAAGACCAAGGATTATAAAAGAGGGGTAGAGAAGGCTTCATGGTGAATAACTCTATTCTATTTTCTCCCTCTTTTTCTTCCTTGGTGTGGCCGACCATCCTCTCCTCCTCTCTTCTCTTTGATGGCCGAACCTCATCCTTCTTATGGAGATTCATATGGTGGCCGGATCAAGTTTAGAGAAGAAGAAGAAGAATGAGAGAAAGAAAGTTTTGTTTCTAGCATTCCTTGGAGCATGGTGGTGGTGGCCGAACCTCTTCATCCTAGGAGAAGTTTTGATGGCCGAAACTTGTAAGGTAGAAGAAGGTGCTTGGTGGTTCTCATCTCGGAAGATCGTTGCCCACACAACGTCCTAGGTTAGAAGAGGAATACGGTAGAAGATCAAGAGGTCTTTCTAAAAGGTATAACTAGTATTTTTCCTTTCCGCATCATATTAGTTATTTTTGGAAATAATACCAAATACAAGAGGCATGCGATTATAGTATTTCGAATTTGTTTTCGATGTTGTGTTCTTTTGTTTTTTTTCTTTTCCTTGTGATTTGATTGTTTTTTTTCGGTTGACCTAAAGTTATTTAAGGAAATTAAATATTAACTTTCCTTAAAAGGCTTTGTCTAGTCGGTGGTGGTTGTTCTCATATCCAAGAAGGTCATGTGCCTCGCCACGTCAGTACTGAAAGCCAATTTTGGAAATTAATATTTAATGAAATTAATAACCTAGGTGATTTGGATCGAACGTGTTAAGTTCCGCAGGAGATCCGAGTCTAAACCTAAAAGAACAAATAAATTAAACTTTGGATCAAACGTGTTAAGTTCCGCAGGTGATCCAAGTTTAATTTAAAAGAACACATGGTAGCTAGGAAAAGGTTCAGACCTTTGTACAAAATTTTTGTACAGTGGAACCATTAGGTTTTCCGAGTAGCAACCAGCACCTCCAGTAGCTCTACAACTCTCCATTTGCTTTTCCGCTGCTCCGATTGCTTGGGTGATTTCGTCCATCTGGAATTGAGCTCACCCGGACCCAACTCCGACCTTCTTCTCGAGCAGTCTTCCTCCCTGGCTTCTCGTCCCTCGGACTGCCGCGCACGTCCTTCTCATCCGCCAGTGTACTCTTCTGCAACATTTCATTCTTCAGATGCACCGAGCTCGTCGACTCTCCTTCCGTGTCATCCTTCTCTCTAGCTGCGTCTTTCGTTCAACTTCTTGTGTTCCTAAGCTCTTGCACACTTAGACACAAGGATCAAACACACACAGAACCTAATTTAACTTGATTGATCATATCAAAATTATCACAAAATACTTACAATCCTAACTTTCTTTTTGACCATCAAATACAATATCATCTGCATATGTCTTTTATAGTACGGCATCGAGTGGTTTCTTTTAAGCAATAATGCTCAAAAAGAAGATTGCAATCTTTAACTATGGCATGGGCGCCAAGCATATATGATATATCCATCATATTTGTAAGCTGCTACTTTTCATATGCTAATGCAACATGTTTTTGAATCAGTACATGTTGAATTCTGCCGCATATTAGACCTATAACAGGTCCGAGTATAGTTCAAATGTAATTTTTTTTGGGAGTTTAATTTTGCAATGTGATGGATAGAACTTTAAATGTCATTATCTGTAGAACATTTTAGAGCCTAAAGACGGAATAGGCTGACGTGGTGGTTCCACGTTAGAAATGAGATATTTCAAGAAGTCTTTCCAAATCATATTTTATATATATATATATATATATATATATACACGTTCATCCCAGTGTTTTTCATAGTCTGTCCTTAAATGATACGAAAAGAGGTAAATTATGAATTCGTGAAAACTGAATTTGAATGGACCAGATGCCTTAATTTCTACAACAATAATAATGAATTTCTCAAAGTTGTACAGTCATAAGGACCTATTATGCATGTCTAAGATTGTGTCTCCCAAAAGTGCAGCTCTTATTTCCACTTTAATCTCTCTGATAACACTCAAATGAAGAAGAGTCAAAGAAAACACCTGATAGCACTTAGATGAATAAGAGAAAGATAGCAGAGAATTAATGTACTATTGGTTTCTCATTAAAAGTTCATACAAAGCATAGGCTATACATATGTCTTTATATAGCAGTAAGAAAAAACAATCCGATCCTAAAATTATGCATCTAGATCTAGCCTTAGCCTTTCATTTATTCAAAGCATATCCATTAAATACGGATATATTCTATCTTAATTATGACTTGATTTAAATAATACAACATAGCCTCCCTTAAACCAAGTCACAAATGTTAGCCATCCCAATTGCCTTCTTCAACTTGAGAAAAATCTCTGTCTTCATTGGTTTTGTAAAGATATCTGCAACTTGACATTCACTAGGACAATACTCGATGTTGATTTGTTTTTCCGCAACCCATTCTCTGATTTTATGATACTTGATATCTATATGCTTGCTGCGGCCATGAAATACTGGATTCTTAGATAATGCAATTGTTGACTTGTTATCACAAAAAATTGTCGTAGGACCATCTTGTTTGTGTTGTAGAAAATCTAAAATCTTTCTTAGCCAAATTGCTTGCATAGCACAATTTGTTGCCGCTATATATTCTGCTTCTGTTGTTGAAAGTGCTACCACCGGTTGCTTTTTAGAAGACCAAGAAAATATAGCTGAACCAAGATGAAAAGCATATCCCGATGTACTCTTTCTAGTCTCAACATCTCCAGCCCAATCACTATCTGTATATCCAATAAGTCCCACAGTTTTATTAGTAGAATACAAAATTCCATCATTAATTGTACCTTTGACATATCTAAGAATTCGCTTTGCTGCGGCCCAATGCGAATCCTTTGGTTTCTCCATAAACCTGCTAAGTACTCCAACTCCAAAAGAAATATCTGGCCTTGTAGCAACCAAATATCTTAGACTCCCAATCAAACTTTTATAAGCAGTAATATCCATACTCTTACCAGTTTCATCTTTAGACAACTTTATCTTTTCAATCACTGGAGTAGGAACTGGTTTGGAGCATTCCATCCTAAACCTTTTCAAAATATCAGAAGCATATTTCTTTTGTGAGACAAAAAACTCATCATCCATCTGAATAACTTCAAGCCCTAGGAAATAACTCATTAGACCCATATCTGTCATTTCAAATTTACTAACCAAGGCTTCCCTGAATTCTATGATTAACTTTAAGTTATTTCCGGTAAAAATCAAGTCATCAACATAAAGACAGACTATGAGTGTATCACCAGATTCAATATGCTTAACATACAAAGTATGCTCATAAGGACATCTCAAAAAACCATTTTCAATAAAATAAGAATCAATACAACTATACCATGCCCTTGGTGCTTGTTTTAAACCATATAGAGCTTTCTTCAACCTGTACACCTTATTCTCTTCCCCTTTCTTCACATATCCTGCAGGTTGTTCGACATATATTTCTTCTTCCAAGAAGCCATTCAGAAAAGCAGATTTTACATCCATTTGATACAGTTTCCAATTATTTTGAGCAGAAAGTGAAATAAGCATGCGTACTGTATCAAGTCTACTTACAGGAGCAAAGACCTCAAAATAATCAATACCTGCTTTTTGCTTGTAACCTTTTGCAACCAACCTCGCTTTAAAACGATCAATTTCACCATTTGGCTTATACTTTGTCTTGTATACCCACTTTACTCCAACTGGTTCTTTTCTTGGAGGTAATTCAGTCAATTCCCAAGTACCATTAGTTTCAATGGCTTGAATTTCCTCGTCCATTGCCTTCAACCAATGAGTCTTTTTAGCAGCATCTTCAAAAAATATAGGATCACAATCTGAAAAAAGAGCAAACTGAACAATTTCTTCATCAGACAGATCATTATCATTACTTAACACATAATCTTGCAAGCGAGCTGGTAATCGGCACTCGCGTTGTGATCTTCTAGTTGGTGCTTCAGATTGTACAGAAACTTGAACATTATCTTGAGTAGGCTGTTCATCCAGAAAGTCGTCAGGAATATCAGGAACAATAATAGACTTTTCTTTTTCTATACACCAATTCCAACTACCATGTTCATCAAAGACCACATCACGACTAATAATAACTTTCTTAGTTTCAGGGTTATATAGCTTATAAGCCTTTGATGTATCACTGTAACCAATAAAAATACACTTCTCGCCTTTATCATCAAGTTTCTTCCTCAACTTATCTGGTACATGTGCATATGCCAAACAACCAAAGATCTTGAGATGTTTGACAGTCGGCTTTCTTCCACTCCAAGCTTCCTCAGGTGTCTTATCATGAACACTTCTTGTTGGACACCTGTTCAACACATAAATAGCACAAGATACAACTTCTGCCCAGAAATGCTTAGGCAGATTTTTTGATTTCAACATACATCTTACCATATCCATAATAGTTCTATTTTTTCTCTCAGCCACTCCATTTTGTTGTGGAGTATATCTAGCTGTCATTTGATGTTGAATACCATGCTTCTTTAAAAAATCATCACACACAATATATTCTGTACCTCTATCAGTTCTTAAGATTTTGATTTCAAGTCCACTTTGTTTTTCAACAAATAATTTAAATTGCTTGAAAATATCACATGCTTCTGACTTTTGATGTAGAGGATAAACCCAAGTTTTTCGACTCAAATCATCGATAAAAGTAATAAAATACTTATTACCTCCAAGTGATGGTACTTCCACTGTGCACAAATCTGAATGTATAAGTTCTAACTGTTTTGTGGCTCTCCATGACTTGCCTACAGGAAAAGGTTCTCTATGCTACTTGCCAATTAAACAAGTCTCACAAACATGATTAGACTTCACAATATCAGGCAACTCAAAAACAAGCTTCTTTCTTGCTAAATAATTTAATCCAGAAAAATGAAAATGCCCAAAGCGCATATGCCACAACCAATTATCATCCAAAATCTCAGAATTAAAGCAAGAAAGAAATTTATGCTGAATTTTCAAAGGAAATAATCTATTCTGAGACATTTTTACCTTTGCTATCAACTTCCCATTTCCATCTGTTATGATGCAATACCCCTGAATAATGCATATTTTATAACCCTTTTCTGATAATTGTCCCATACTTAATAAGTTTTGGTGAAGTTCTGGAACATAAAAGACATCAAATATAAAATTTTGAGAACCATCCTTCAACTGGATATAAATTTTACCTTTTCCCAATATTGGTACTTTTGTCTTATTTCCAAAAGTAACCTCTGATTGAATTGATTCATCTAATTCCGAGAATAACTCTCTTCTTCCACACATATGGTTACTACATCCAGTATCCAAAAACCATACGTTCTCATTTGCAGGTAAACTATTACTAGCCAAAAGTAAAGTCTCAGATTCATTAGAGTCCTCACCATAATTTCCAGCAATGTTTGCCTGGTTGCCATGATTGTTGAATTTCTTGTATCTACAATCTGCAATTTTGTGCCCATATTTTCCACAATTATAGCAGTGAGCCGAAAACCTCTCTTGCATGGCATTATCTCCACTTCTTCCTTGATTTGAGTAGTTACCTCGACCTCTTCCTCTATATCCTCTTCTTGCTCTTCCTCGACCTCTATTGAATCCTCCTCCTCTTTGACTAGAGTCAGTCGTGTTAAGAGTAACCTGACTCTTTAAAGCTTCTTCATTTGCTGGTGTTTCCGTCTTTGCTTCGATCCTGTCAATATGGCTTTCTATCATACCTTTTAATTCTGCAATTGTCAGCAGTTCAATGTCATGTGATTCTTGAATTGAGGCCACCACATGATCATACTTCAATGGTATGGTTCGAAGAATCTTCTCAACAACAGCATCATCTCCAATTTTATCACCATATAATCTCATTTTATTGACAAGATCAGTAAGACGTGAAAAATAATGCTCAACTGTTTCTGTAGATGACATCTCGCATCGATCGTATAACCTTCGTAGCGACTGCAACTTGGATTTTTGTGCTCGATCAACTCCTTTGTATGACAATTTTAAGGTGTCCCACGCCTCCTTTGCCGTCTTGGCATTTGCAATCAAACCAAAAATTGAATAATCAACTCCTTGATGAATTTGTCCCAACGCAAGTTGATCTCGACGTTGAGAGTTTGCATCGGCTCCTTCTGAAAGACCTGAATCAATAGAGCTCCAAAGATTTTGAGCTTTTAAATGTGTAGACATCATTATCTGCCAATAATTATAATCGAGCTTCCCATCTAATTTGGGACCAGACCAAACAACATTAAAATTGTTTGTCATATTTTACTACAAAAAAAAAACGAGCTAGAAGGTTACCGGCTCTGATACCACTTTGATAACACTCAAATGAAGAAGAGTCAAAGAAAACACCTGATAGCTGTTAAATATTTGAAAAAAAAAAAAAAATCAAATCTATCCATGCCATCCACGTGTACAAGTCTCTCCCATACCCCCTCCTTTTTCTTCTCTTCCCCACCGACACCTCAAACCCCTCTCTTCTTCGTTTCTCTTCTCCAGCGGCGACGAACGACCAAGCTTTCCCCTTCTCCTTCTCAAGCACCGCAACCTTTGTTTCCTCCTGCCGCACCTCTTCTCCTCCTCCAGCAAGGGCAGATAGCACAGTTTTCTCCTCTGCTTCCTCTTCTCTGCTTCTCGACAGAACTGTTGAAGCTCCTCGGAGTTCACCGGAGCTCGCCAAACCACCGGGAAAAGAGGGGAAACAAAACCCTAGTCGCTCTCTCCTTTTTCCCCACAGCAGCTTTCTGAGCTTTCTGTAACAGCAACCCTAGCTGCTGTCCTTTTATTGGCAGCGTCGTCGTTGTTCGCCGGAGCTTGCCGCAGCTTGCCGGAGTTGCCGACAAAGAACCTTAATTGCTGCCCTAATTTCCAGCAGCCACACAAAACCCTTAGAAGGTATATTTTAGGTTGCTTTTGGTTAAATTGATGTGTAGTTAGAAGGGTTATATAGATTAGAACAGATGTTGTAATTAGGAATGCGAAATGGTACGAGGTATCGAGATCAAAATAATTCACTGATTTTGAATCAGAGTTAATGTGTAGATTTTAGGTCATTATTATTATTAGATAGTATTTTGATTATTTAAGTTATGTTTGATATTGTGTTTGTAGATCCGAGCTCGAGTGGAGCACGGTGACCTGCCGATACTCGGAGATTTTTGCTGTATATAAGGTGGATACATCTACTCTTGTCTATTTCCTTGTGCATGAATAAATATATAAATTGGAATAGGTATAGGTTATATTATTGTTTTCAAAATGGGGATTTAACTGATATTATAAATAGCGAAATGGGTTAAAATATTAAAATTATTGGAGGGTAAATAATTAATATTATTTCTTGTTCACATGTGGGTTTATATTGGGATTGATATGGGAAGGGTTGTGTTTTTTTAAAATTAAAGAAATATTCTGAATTACTCTTCTGTTGATACATTGTCTCTTTTGACTTGCTTGACCTTTCATACTTCATGCTTTTGATACTCTATCTGTTGATACTTGTAGCTTTTTATCTGTGGACCCTATAATGATAAATTAATAGATTTGATACGAAAATATTATCTTGATTGACCAATTAATATGAAAAGAGAATAATCATGATAAATGGATGAATATAATCATAACGGTGAATTAATAAAGATAATAAATGAAGAATTAAAAAGTGAAGACCATGAGCCTAGCTTTATACCAGAGCTCTATATTAGAGTACTGGACCGCCCACATGTTATTGTGGTAGCGCGGCGGCCGCGGTCCAGAGTATCTGACCGTACACCCGAGGCGTGTTGGCGTGATGTAGCCCTCGGTCAGTGTTTATTATGTCTTCCACCGGTGAGGGCTGATAGCCCGTACGTCAGATGACGTATGCGACAGTTTTATACTCTTAGGAGGCTTTTAGCCTATCCATATGATATTTCACTCTGATGATCTTGGCTCCAGTGATTCACTTTTTAGTTGATTTATCATATTCAGACTATTGATATACATGTTGATCTTACCATGATAATTTATAATTGAGTGATTAAAATTGATTTTATTAATGATGACAAGTGATAATAAGGTGAAGATCCTAAACTCTATCTAAAAATTTTACCTGATTATAGATAATGAGAAGATGATTATACATATATATGTATAAATGTAAAACCTTAAGAATAATCCTAAAGTTGTAATAAAAGATGATGATTTATTCTACTTCCTTGACTTCTTCAATAAGATTAAATTCATGCACATCTTTCTTGAGTATCCACTTAGCCATTTGGCTAATTTGCTACATTCCTTGGTCTCCAGTTTTGCAGACACAGGGATCCTTGTGATATTATAGTTGATTTTGGACTTTCATAGAGTTGCTCAGAGATCTCGACGTGCTGATTTTCTGGTTTGTTTTACTTTTGTTTCGCTGTATTTACATTTTGCACTTTTGTTACAGATGTCGTTTATCTGTATAGTAATTGTAGTCTATGGATAGATATATATATAATTGATACATTTCGTGGTTATGTTGTTTCTATTTTATGTATGTTCCAGCCGTGTGGGCTGATGAATATGTTGTTTATGTTTATATATTATGATGTATGTATGTATGCTTCATATTGTCACCGGTACAGGGGAGATGCTGTCGGATTTTTGTCTGGCAGGGACTTCTCTGGGGCGTGACAATAGCACTTAGATGAATAAGAGAAAGATAGCAGAGAATTAATGTACTATTGGTTTCTCATTAAAAGTTCATACAAAGCATAGGCTATACATATGTCTTTATATAGCAGTAAGAAAAAACAATCCGATCCTAAAATTATGCATCTAGATCTAGCCTTAACCTTTCATTTATTCAAAGCATATCCATTAAATACGGATATATTCTATCTTAATTATGACTTGATTTAAATAATACAACACTCTCCAACCTGGTCAGACTGCAATCCGCTCCACTCCAAATTACTGAGACTTGAAAACTCTGAAGGCATCGCTAAATTCCTTTTGTTGCATGTTAAACGTTTCTGCTGTCTCACCATTACAAGTATCTTCAAATGAATGATTTCCTTCTCTACCATTTTCCTCCTTGATCCAATGAGCTGATAAAATGCAGGAGTGTGTGCTGCCTCAAGAATCTCGTTGAAGATGTTGACAACTTTCCTCGGCTCGATGACGAGGCGCTAATAGTTCAATTGATTTTCTCAGATGATGCAGAGATCGTTCTTAGCTTGCCGTCTGTCCGATCCTTTTTCCGTGGTAAATAGAGAGCCTTAGTCTCATCAGTACTCATGCACTAGGCACGCACGAGAAAAGGGGAAAAAAAACCCAGAAGAGCAATTTACAGTACAGATGAATATTGATAAAATGATTCAAAATTAACAATTGAGTTAGTGGATTGATGAGATGATAATGAGTGGTAATAGTGGTTAAAGGAAAAAAATCTATATTCAATGTATTTACATTTATGAAGTTAGTGGGGTATAGTAGTTAAGTTAGTGGGGTGACTTATAGAGTTAGTGGGTTGTGATGAATTATGTAAGTAGCTTATAAATAAGCTACATGTTTTATGATTTAATTGAATTAAGTGAAAGATTATTGTGTTCCACTTGTCCATCTTGTCCTCTTATCCTCCTCCCAATTTTCGTTAACAATCAATACTAACTGCTGTGACGATGATTTCTGTGAAACTAAGCCAAGGCAATACTTGATGAAGCCATGGCTGGTCAAGAATTGTGGCTTCTCGAATGCATTAGCATGGCAGCAAAAGTTGCTAGACGGAGACTGACTTGATGCTGGAAGAAGAAGCCTCTCTGATCAGAGGCATCTCTCAGCAAGGTAAACAACCAACAGAAATGGTTCCCGTTGCTGTCGCAGCAACTCACAGAGGGGACTCCCATGGCTTCCCATCTCCCAATTAAGTGGGAGAAAGAAAGTAGAATGAGAAAGAAGAACTTGGAGTGTCAAGAGAATGAAGATTAATAGCTAGGGAGCCTAGGGAGGGACGCGAAGGGAATCTGTACTTGCCAGTTTTGATACTCCTTTGGCTTTTGCAGTAACCAGCAATTGTAGTATTAATAAAAAGTGGTTACGTTCATATCCTCTAGTCAATTGGACACCTTACAGAAACCACCAAGATACATAATGTCATAGTGCAGATGAATCAAATTCTTCTTCCCCAGTTTTTAGTTGATATATGAAACATTAGATTGTGTTTGAGTTATTTGATCAGCAGTTGTAGGTATGCAGTAGGTCGAGCCCCCGGGAGGCATCGGGATGAGTAGTTTTTAATTTATTGAATGAGGTTGAATTGAAGATAGTCATATACAGTGTCGTTTGTTATATCTTGTGCGTCATTATAAATCTCCTCACAAATGGAATATAATGCTGACTATAAAGACAATATATATATTGTATGTAATTAATTATATATTAATTAGCCTCGCTATTTTGAGAATATGATCAACACATGCAAATAATTAGGAACATCGATCAGAAAAAATCACGGATCCATATTTATCTCCGAGCTCTCTTTATTAATTCTTTCCCCACTTTAATTTGGATGTCTTCCATCGATCTGATCACAAGGCAGCCGCAGGGTATCACAAGGTTGTTAGACGGGAAGAGAAGAGAAGAGGAAGGTGACCGATCGATCGATAGATTCCATGGCGAGATCGAGCGCCGATGACTTCGAGCTGAGGCGAGCATGTGAGGTGGCCATCGACGCTGCCATCAACAAACAAAAAGTGGTGCTGTCGATCCGCGTCGCCAAAAGTCGTGGCGTCTGGGGCAAGACCAGCAAACTGGGGCGACAGATGGCCAAACCCAGAGTCCTTGCCCTCACCAGTACGTCTCGATATCGTTTCGTCTCGTCTCTCCTAATGTTTTACTCAAAAATAATTGGAATTCAAGCATATTATATAGGCTTAAACAGATCGATCGAATGAATTTAAGTATACACTTGCTAAAAATATAGGCGTGTCTTGTTGTTCTAGGTTCTGCAATGTGTTATTGATGTTTTAAAAATATTTTATAATTTCATTGAGATGTAAATTAATATTACACCATGAAATCAATGGAGAAAAAACACACACCATAGATAGTTGTCGTAATTGTATGCAGGCATGCCATTTTCTACCTGTATGACTTTTAAGTATTTTTTGCTTTTCGTATTTAAATTATATTTAGAAATATCTTTTGGAAAATTGAAGAAAGCATCTGGTATTGATATATGTATATACAAATAAAGCGACAACAAAGTAATAAAAATAATTGAAGTTGTGCTAGTTCTAACCATTTTAAGTAATTAGCTATATGAATCTTTGCTTAAGCATGTACATTATGCAGGATAAGAATTCATTATGATGCTATTTGTAGGAAAATGTACATTCATATTTGTCTAATCACGCAGCCAAAGCAAAAGGTCCAAAAATCAAGGCTTTTCTTCGTGTTTTGAAAGATTCAGGAGGAGGAGGAGTACTTGAGGTATCTTAAAATGATATGCTTATGAATATGTACCGAAATAATTTTATCCCTCGAAATGTCTAGTAAATAATAATACTTTTATGTTTTTTTTTAATAATAATGCTTATGATGAATATGTACAAAATAAAATAATTTTGTCCCTTGAAGTGTCTAGTTAATAATAATAATACTTTTATGTTCCTAAACATTTAACTTATTTTTTGTCATTTGAAAATTTGCTTAAAGTTTCATGCTATTTCGAAGGATTGATTTTGATGCTCAAAATCTTCTTGTACTGAAAGCCTTAAAACTCCTTTCAAAATCAAGTGTATTTTTTGTCTCATTCTCCAAAGGTCTCATTGTAAGATGTTTGACTGCTAATGTTTTCTTTTCTTAAATTGAATAAGAATCAAGTGTGTTTACAGCTGTTACACCAAAATTGCTGATGTACTCGTTCTCACAACCTCTAGTAATTTTGTAGCCTGCAAAAATTTACAAATTGAAACATCTTTCAAAAGTGGAAGTCTTGCAAAATGATCCAAGTGGTTGCTCATTCATGCTGGTATTTGTCATATCTTTTCTCCCTTGGAATTCTACTAACCCTTTTGCTGAATCTTGTCATTGATTTCCTTCTACCGCATTTTCTTTAGGGATTTGATAATCTTAGAAGCCAAAGTGTTGCTCCTCCTCAGTGGACAATGAGAAACAAAGGTGACAGGTGATTGCCTCCCAAACTACTCTGCGTCAGAGATGGACACAAGGATATGCTCTATAAAGAATGCACTTATTTATTCATTTCCTCTTGCAGGAACCGCATACTTCTATGCATTTTAAACATGAGCAAGGAGATATTGGGACGTCTTCCAAAAGTTGTTGGGATAGACATAGTGGAGATGGCTCTCTGGGCAAAGGTGTACCTCTTAATTTGTCTCATGCCCATCTGACCATTATATATATGCATATGAATATGTGAATACAAAGACTAATAGGTTTTATTATTATCTTAAGATTTATAGTTTCTTTATATGTGAAGTTGTACCATGTTGCAAATTCAAGACTAAATATTAGATTAGCAATTAGGATAGTATTTATCAAAAAAAAAAAAAGTGAAAAAACTTTGAATTGTAGTTACTTTGGCAAAGTATCTTACTCATCCTTTTCTAACCATCTTCCATCAAGCATGATAGCGCAAGAACTGCTCTTGTTTATCCTGAGCTTGAAACTGTTGTCATGCAATCGTTAGAACTTTAAATTTCAATGTTTCTTCAGTTGAAGTTGCACAAATCCTACTTCTCACTCCTTTTTATGGGCAGTTCAGTGTACAAAAGGTTTTTAACAGCCATTCTGCTTATTTTATTCAGTGCATATGATTAGTGAACACGGTGTTTGAATATAAGCATTGGATGTTCTATACCTGTACATAGTCTACTGTGTATGTAAACCAAAGCCAAAAAAAAGGGAAAATAAGTTATATGTTTTGCTACAGGAAAATAATACTGCAGTAAGCAGTCAAGTTATTACTCATGGTGGGCAAGATGCATCTGGTTTGATTCAAGGTCACTCACAAGTTACTGTCGAAAGAGATCTTGTTTCACAAGCTGAAGAAGAGGACATGGAGGCTCTCCTTGGCACGTATGTTACTTGATTATGTTTGAATTATCATGTAAAAGTATGCCTAGCATGCACGTATGCATCTTTGATACTTCCGTGATGCTTTTTGTTGCTTAGTGAAACGGAGCATTTAATCTGACGAATTTTATTTTTCTTTTCAAATTAACCTTCAGGTGTTTGTTTTCCAATATATGAATCTGTACCTCCATTATCTTTTGATAATTTTTTTACTTGCGTTATGTCCATAATGTTCCCTCTAATATTCATATTTATGCCATGATTCATACACAAGATATTCTGATGCAGGTATGTTATGGGAATTGGTGAAGCAGAAGCATTTTCAGAAAGGTTAAAGAGGGAACTTCTGGCTTTAGAAGCAGCAAATGTTCATGCACTTGTTGAATGTGAATCCATAATAGAGGAGGTATTGCTGTTCTTGATATTCTATAGTTCAATTTTATACGCCGAGTCATTAGCAAGGTCTTTCCAACTTTAGATATCAATTTGTTGAAAGCATTATTGTCTGCCCTAGGTCCTTTCCTGGAAGCTCATGCTTTTGGGATAGATGATCATTTAATTTGGTCAGTTTGTATTTATTTTTTTATTAAAAAATATATGTCCAATTATGTCAGCTCATAGTCATATATTGGGTTGACCAAATCAGGTATGGGATATGATCGGTTAATCAACTTTAATAAATTTTATTCATGTTCGTTACAAACTAGGACTACTTGTTTGGATATATGCAACCTTATGCCCCGTATATAAACTCCTTTCGTGACTTCAATATGATAGGCAAAATCTTTACTTACTTCTCATGATAATTGATGTAATATGATAAGGGTTTACAGGAAGTCCCGGTTAGCGATCAAAGAAACCATTTGTAAAAATGTACAGTAAGAACATATCCTGAATATAATAGTTTGGATTGCATTTGTAATAGTGTATAATTCAATATCTCAATATATGCATGTATGAATGTGATTTGCTTCCATGCATGTAGATGATCAAGGGATAGATTGCTTAACCAGTTTGTTAAATTTCACAGGTATTGCAAGGATTAGAAGGTGCCAGCACATGCGTGGAAGATATGGATGAGTGGCTTGGCATTTTTAATGTGAAACTTCGGCATATGAGAGAGGATATTGAATCAGTAAGCAGAAACTGATGAATGCTTAGTTTCCATTATCTAATCTGTCCTACACTAAAGTGGGAACAACTTAGGCAGAATATTTAGCAAGTAAATTTCTCCTTTTTTGTTTTAAATTATGCAAGCTATAATTGCATGTCGATCGATATGTCTATCTTCATTTTCCCGCACTCCTAACTGTTAGACTTGCATATTTTTCTTTCCGCCTTCAAGATTGAATCGCGTAATAATAAGTTGGAGTTGCAATCCGTGAGCAACAAGGCTCTCATTGAGGAACTTGATAGATTACTTGAACGCTTTCAAATCCCTCAAGAGGTATGTAGTTAGTATTTCACAAAATAGTGAATTCAAATTTAGACACATTCGATTCGTTGGTTGAAGTTTTGTGTGTAAATTAATATTGGTTGCATTGGCAGTATGAGGAATGTCTCACAGGAGATTATTTCGATGAGGCCAACGTGCATAAAAACGTCGAGGTTTGTGAATGGCTAACTGGTGCCTTGCACAATCTCGAAGCGTCAAATTTGGATCCCTGCTATGCAAGAATGAGAGGTGTATGTTCTTCAATCTTTCTTTGTGTTACTAACCCTCCTAGAGGAGGCCACCTCCCATGGGGCCAACCACAGTTAGCAATGATGAGCTATTAGAAGTTTATTGAGTTTATGCCAATTTAGTTAGTCAAGATTCAAATTACTTATTCTTAGATGCTTGTCCAATTTTATAAACAGAGTACGCTAAAAAAATATAGGACAAATGTAAGTCCACATGACGTTTGCTAAATGTATTTTTCATGTTCATTTTCTAGTTCCATATATTTATTCTTTCACTACCTTATCTCATAAAAAAAATTATTTGCTTTTTAAAGATCTTTCATCACTTTTCAAATTCAAAAAATTTACATTTTTTTCTACAATTATATGTTTTCCATGCCCTCTTAATCTTCTTTGACATCTTAATTCATTCTTGATCTTCAATTACTTTTTCTGTGCAGATCAAGGAAAAACGTGCAGAACTTGTATTATTAAAATGCACATTTGTTTGCCGAGCATCAGAGTTTTTACGAAATTACTTTCCAAGTTTGGTGGACCAGATGATGAATGACAAGAGCTTATTTTCTCAGGTGATCAAGTCGTCAATTTTTCCAAAAACGAAATTGTTTGTGAAGTTTAGACTGACCTAGCAGCATGCAGCGTGGACAACTCAAGAGACCTGACCATGCAGACCTCAGGTATAAATGCAGGACATATGCAAGACTTCTGATGCATATAAAGGTTTGTCTGGTACTATTATCTCGGATTCACTAATGGTAGGCCATGACTATTATACCCTGTTTGAAACTTCTCAGACGCTTGACAAAAATTTCTTGGCCCCTTTGCGAAAAGCTTTCTGTCATTCTCTAAATGTGTTGCTTCGTCGAGAGGTCAGTGATTTAAGATTGTGCCAGTCATTACTGTGATTGAATTGGTATGCATATTATATATGGGCTGTCAAGTTCCTGATGATTACCTTGCTGCCGAGCTTGTGTTAGTTTAAATGAAGATTATGTATATGAAATTAAAATTCATACTATTATAGGCACGCGAATTTGCTAATGAACTCCGTGGTGCTACCAAAGTAGCAAATACTAAACCAATACTCTGGCTCGAGGGCCCGATATCTGCATGTCAGGGAGCTAATGCAGATTCTTCTTCAGTTTCTGAAGCATACTCTAAGATGCTGACAGTTTTCATTCCTCTTCTTGTGGATGAGGTTCTTTTTGTTATTGATTCTTGCATTTTAATTACTTTATAATTAATTCTACACGACTAACAACTCTTACTTTTTTCTTATTACCAGAGTGCTTTTTTTGCTCATTTTATGTGCTTTGATGTTGCGGTACTTGCTTCATCTGATGGAACTGCTGTTAGCTCTACCCAGCCAATGATGGTTCCTCAAGGAAATTATATTAATTCATTTCTCGCTCTTTTTTTTTGTCCTCTTAAGTAAAATCATCATAGACAAATTCTTCCCTTGGAATAGTTTACAGTTTTTCTTCAACTTACACAATTATCAAATTCTTCAGGCAATGATGCTGCTGAGCTCGCAATTCTAAATGAATGTCTAAAAGAACTGCTTGCTGGGCTTGAGGTAAATTCAGTCTCATGCTCCATCAACAGGGAAAAACACGTTCACCTAAAAGCATCACACGAACAACACGAATGATCATTGTCTTAAAAGTGTCTCATGCTGGCACGTGTGCTCATATATACTTATGTGGTAATGCATATACATATGCAGCTGCATATCACTTCAACCTTCAACCTTCATAGATTAAGCTAGTTTGTTAGTTCATTGGACCTTTATATCCTAAGAATAAATTGGATGAGATGGAGATGATCAATAGGTTATGCCTAGTTTAATACCAAGCATAGTAATCAGTAAAACTGCAGGGCAAAGAAAGAGATGCCTTGGTTTAAAATCTGGAAATACTACTGAAGTTATGTAGCTTGTACGTTAATCTAGATGTGATAAGCACCTATTGTTTTCTAAAGTTCCTTTCATCTTCCAGATTAGGGAAAAGCATGACTAACATTTTACAATCTTCCTTCAGGAGGATTTTTATTCGATCGTGGATTGGGCGTACAAAATTGATCCATTGTGCTGCATAACGATGCATGGTATTACAGAACGGTATCTTTCAGCCGACAAGGCTGATACTTCTGGGTTTGTGCACCTTCTGCTTGATGAATTGGAAATAAGGATCTCAATGCTGTTCAGCAGGGTGTGTTATGCTCTAAGTTGTCCTTGTGCTTGTCATATTGCATAATGTTTGGTAAACAGCTTAAACTCCTTGTTTTCTTTATAGTTTGTTGATGATGCTTGTTATTCAGTGGAGAAATATGAACGTGGACGGCAAACAGGAGTTCTCCCTTGCATTCAAAGGTAAGCTTTCCTTTCAGCTTACACTAACATGGTCTAATCAATATCGGATCCTCTGAAAGCAACTTACACTTTGTTTATTTCCATTGTACCCTGAACACTGTATGTTGAATTTCTTTTCAACCTTTGACCCTCTACCTTTTAGATTGAAAATTAAGGGGTTAGGGTTAAAGGACCGTTCTAGTCTCCGATCAATATTGATACAATATTAGTATTGGTAAATATCTTATGCCACTTGTGCCAAATGTAGTTTCAATGATACGATTTAGACAAGGCTTTTCTCGACAGACACCATCTGAGATACAAAGATTCTTTCCCCATTGGCTATCCTTCAATTTCGTTTGCTATCATGGGAGGAGATTAAATGCTATAAAAAGAGAGAGGAGCAAAAGGAGGAAAGAATCAATTTGACACTAACAACAACAGTATTTAACTATAAAATGTCCTGGAAAATGAGTTCATGTAGGTCTTATAAAATTATAAATATGATTTTACCAGGATGGTTTAGGAATCAATGCTTGCTCATTGCTATAATTTTTTTATAATTTATTATTTCAAATTTTAATTCAATTGACTTTTCTAGTCTTATATTTGGAGATAAACGTCTTATATTTGAAGATAAAGAACCAAAGAATACCACTGTATGTGCATAACTTGTTGCTTTATTGAACATATAACTTGCCAAGTGATCTTGAATAACTTATTTCAATTGATTGAAAATGCTTTCTGGTAGTAACAAAATAAGAAACACAAAAATCACTTTTCCAACTTAGGTTTGCAATTCTCGCATCACGCATGGAACAATACACCCAAGGCCAGTCAAGGGATTTGGTCGATCAAGCTTACACTAAAATTGTAAGATTGTTCGATACTCACAACTTGTGTGTAATTCTCATTTTTCCTATTTGGTTTTGTTTAAGTTGCAATCACAAACAATCATCTTTAATTTATCGTGATTAGGTTAGCATCATGTTTGTGGCATTGGAGAGGGCTGCGCAAGTTGACTCCAAGTATTCTGATATTGTTCTTCTAGAAAACTATGCGGCTTTCCAGAACAGGTGAGTAGGCTGATCAGACATGGTTACTGACTTTTCCTATGCATTTTTTTTTTTATGATTAGATATTCTATCTGGTGAATCACACGCCAACCGTTTATTCTGTTCTGTAACTTTATATATATGCAGCCTGTATGACTTAGCCAATGTCGTACCAACCCTGGCAAAGTTCTATCACCAAGCTAGTGAATCATATGAGCAGGCTTGCCTTCGTCACGTTAGCATGGTCATTTACATAGTGAGTATACCAAATATATATATTTCATTTGTTCCATTACCTGTTGGCAATAGATGGGAATCTTCTTAAGGTCTGAACTGAAAGCCATTTCTGAAATAGCAATCATATCTATTGAAATATATCTTTTCAGCATTTTGAAAAACTGTTCCAGTTTGCCCGCAGAGTTGAGGAATTGATGCACACCATTCCGCCTGAGGAGGTCAGTGCTTGCAACTTCATAGTCAAATCAAATGCCTTCGATCAGCATCATTTACGTCGAATCTTTTGGACTCTTGTGAATGTTGGTATTTGAAAGGGATTTCATCTAAAACTCCATGATCCTTGTTACCCTCTAGTCTCCTGCCCGTCTCCTTTCTTGAAGCTTTCACAAAGGGATAGTGCATCTTCATCCTATGTCTTGAGTGCACATGTGAAGAGTGAGTTGATTGTCGGATCATAGGGAAGACTTGCCGAATCTTGTGCACCAGTGGGAACCAATATTCCTCTAAAATGAATCAACTCGTCGGTGCTTCATCTAGTTATCAGGTTCCAGTGCATTAGTGTTTTCTTATATGGATTTTGAGCTTTTATTGTTAAAGCCAGCTCCACTTCGATATTTTATTGCGAATTCATAACAGTCAGAACTTGAGAGTTATTGCTTGTACACTCTGAGTTTCAGATTATTTCCTATTCATCTTATCAACAAGTTCCTTATATAACTTTCTGCAAGTTTTTGTTTCCAGTGTCAGTTTACCTTTTTTTTTTTTCCTTTCATTTGTTTATCTTTAGCAATCAATTCATCATCCACTGCTATAGATATGGAACCCTTTTTTCTTACTTTTCTTATTTGTGCAATTATCATCAATGTGCAGATTCCCTTCCAAATTGGAATGTCAAAAGCTGATCTTCGTAAAATGTTGAAGTCTAGTTTATCAGGGGTAAGTTAAACAACATCAACATCATTTTTCCAATCTTTTGAGAGGAACTTCAACTATGCTACCTCATTGTTTCTGACAGCTTGACAAGATCATCAATGCTATGTATCGTAAGTTACAGAAGAATACAACTGCTCAGGAGTTGTTGCCTTCTTTATGGGATAAATGCAAGGTTTGCTTTTGTTTCATCCTCAAATGTTTTTTTTTTATTTCTCTGATGGAATGACTTCACCATCCCAAATTGTGTTTGTCTTTTTGTTTGTTCAAATTGTTGAGTTTGGATGGAGTTTATTCCATCCCATGTGACAAACACGACATGCATCCTTATGGCCATCATAATTGAGAGATTCATTATAGTTCTAATACCATATTGCATTCAGCTCTTTTTTCTCTAAATGACTAACTTGAGAAGAAGACACCCTCCGACATATTGACATAATGAGTCATCGTTCTTGTCCACTTAAAATTCTTATCTTCAATTGTTTTCTATAGGTACATGTACAGTAGTAAAATTGTACCATTTGAACTGGCCATCTAAACTCCAACATAGAAGCAACATTACCAATTTATATGTAAGAGCTTAAGGTTTAACAATGACTTGCTGCATTGCAGAAGGAATTTCTTGAAAAATATGGAAGTTTCGTCCAGCTTGTCGCCAAAATATATGTCAATGAGCCTGTTCCTTCTGTGGCAGAGATGAGGGACGCACTCGCTTCAATGTAAACAAATCGTTTCTCAATTCTTTCTTGTTTTTCAGGTCTCATATGATCCTTTCTATTATCACATTATTATATATGTGTTTATTTTTTCATTCTTCTTTGACATTAAATGCATTATCACTCGCCACCTCTTAGTTATGGAATCATGACAAAGTAGTTTGCAACAGGTGAATAATTTTTTTTTATAAACTACTTGGCATTATTTGAATGTAGGTAACTAAATAAATCACCAATAATAATTTTTTTTTACCATATGTTCCGAGGTAAAGATACTTGTTGCCAAAAACTCGACCAATTCGAGCTTCCCATCGCCCATTATGATGATGCCTAATTAACATATATAAAATTTTCATTTGATTTTTTTTAAATAAAAATAATGATATAAACAAATTAAATACCTTGCTACTCCTCTATACTTGGAGACTCCTCTCGAGAAGCCACTGCTCTTCCTGTATTAATTGCTTTCACCACTTAATTAATTTTCACTTAAAAAATCATTATATATTAATTAATACCTTCTCAATAATCCAATATATTCTTCTCTGGTCTGACTCTCCATTTCCTTGAGCTCTTCCTCGTATGCTGATATCTTCGATTAATTTAAATTAAATAATTCATAATTAATTATTTAAAAATATATTTAAAAATAAAAAAATGGAAATTGTAGAAAATAAAAAAAATAATACAGGGAAATTGAGGATGGTGTCTTGGCCCCAATACTTCAATGCTGCTAAATCATACCCTCTTCATCGTCATAAGCCCCTGCATTAATATTAATCCAGAAATTAATTCTCAAATTATTATTATTATTATTATTATACATTAAAATGTTTTTCTCACCAAGATAAACTGCATCGAGATCCAAAACCTCCACCAAGGAAGCAACACAGAAAACATAATGTAAAATAATGTTAACTAGCTCCATTAAGAAAAAAAGAAATAAATAATTGACTTTGTGATTAATTAATTAATTGCTTAACTTGCTTTCCTTTCTTATTTTGTGACTCATTCCAGCAGTTTTTGTCCCACAAATGTGCCTCGTATCTCCCGGTCCACCGATGCCTGCTCAACTTAATTATGATTAATGAACACTAATTAACCCTAAAAACACAGCAATTAATAGTGATTAAGCAAAGTATTAAGAATGATTAATTAGGGACTAATTAACTGGTTAACCTGGTGACACCGCGGTAGATGGAGCTGCGTTGAGAAGGAGACTCTCTCGGTACACTCTTTCTTGTTCTCTTTAGCTTCACGGCTCTGGTCGCACCGATGTTTCTTTGCCTCTTGGTCATTGCTATTGCTCTTCCAAAGATGGCAATTGAGGGAGAAGGAGTGTGTGTTGGAAGCCGGCTCTCTTGTATATTGGCCGTCCATTGTCTTCACTTGGAGCAATATTGTGGTGACTCTTGCACTAATCTTGATGTTTTTGAAGTATTAATTTATTGCAAGGATTTTTTTTTTTTTACTTTATTTGATGAAAAATAAAGATAATTTGGTATCTTAAACACTAATGTTGGGGGGGGGGGGGGGGGGGCCCAAAGAAAGAAAAAGAAGAAGAGTTTAGATGAACTACTAATTAACTACTTCCAACTAAAGAATCATGAAAAAACAGTAATTTATTTTACATATTGTTGTTTAGATTATTAATTAGTTGATCCAATTGATGACTTTTAAATACAAAACTTTGAATTTAATTTATTTTTAAGAAATTTCATTTCAATTTCTAAATTTTAATAATTTTTTTATAAAACTAAAATATATGCAATTTTTTAAAAAATAATAAAATAATCCCTCTATTAACTGGATTGTAACTCTCAACAAAGCTTTATATTAATTAGTTCAATAACCAGATAATTCCACATATTTTAACTTAAAAGCTGTAGTAGAATTTTGTGTGGTTTGTGAAGTATTTAAAAGGGAATTAATTTTTTTTTAAAACAATAATTTAGAGCATAATAGAATTGGTAGATTAATTTATGTAAAAAAAATGATTATTTCAGCATTGAGAAATCAACCAAGAAAATATAATTTATCTTCGTTGAAAGATTCAACTACGAAATAACAGTTTAATTATTTTTTAATACAAATATCTAATTTATTGGAAGGAATTTTTCATTTTTAAAAGGATTTTTTAGATTTTATTTAGGCACTTTTCCTTTAACAGTAGTGTTCAAGTTTTCATGCAAATCCAAAGAACAAATAGCAACATTAACATATAATGAGAAAAGGGATAACAATGCCGATCATCTGTACTATGTTAAATCTGTTTGATTGATCCAGTAAGATAAAATTTAACTAGTATTTGTATTATCTAAATCATAAACTAATGTGTCCTCAGGATTATGATGTCACGGTAGGATTAAAAATGATAATAGAGCGATTTGAAATTCGGCCTCGTAATAAATCCGCCTCGCCGAGCTAGGTTTTGACTCGTCTAAATGGGTCTCAAGACGGATTTGGGGTGTGCATGGGTCATGGGTTTAACCGGACCTGCTCCGGATCTACCCCATATAATATTTTTTTTATTAATTATTAATTAAATAAAAATGGATAATTAATTTTTAATTGAATCACAATTGATAGATTTTACTATGTGATAATATTTTTTGTTACAAAATATTATTAATATAAATGTTGAACATAAATTTAATATTTAATTAATTTTTAAAAATTATTATTTTGTATTTAAAAAAATATAAAATATGACTGATCTAGTGGGTCTATCTCAGATCCGCCTCGATAGGTTCGTAGGGCGAGGCTGGGGCAGGTCTCGAATTTGGTCAAATTTGTCCCAACCTGGACCCGTTGTCATCCCTAGGTAGGACATCCAAGTTATTATCTAGTTACCCATGGTTAGTTCCAGCTATGACGTATTTATAAGAATTTTCCTCTCAATGAGGGCGCAACTAAAGAATACTGAGTTTCTAGATTGATCATTACGCGTACTTTTTGATTAACCTAAATGACGGGGGAGGGGGGATAGTAAACCAACAAAGATTATTATTATTATTTTAATCATAAATTAATGCACGTATCGATTTTTTTAAAAATAATATTAAATCTAAATTCAATTTTGGATGAATTATGGGTCATGGATAAAATTATTGTATATAGACAAGTATTAAATACTCTTTTTATTATTTTACTTGTTAATTATGATCGAACGCAAAGTTTTTTTAATATAAAAATCAAAAGAGCATTGTTACCCTTTAGCTTCTACTATCAACTATTTTCTACCCATTGTAATTAAAAGTTATATACTAATTTATACACGCATGATTTTATTCACTTCAAATATCATAAATGTCATATAGTCGGCTAGTTAAAATATTAGTTAATTAGGTTAAAATCATAGGTGATAATATATTATATAAGTTAGATATTAGATTTTACATATTGTAGGATAATAACACTAATTTTTACACATAGTAGGATAATTACATTTTATTTATGGTAACTATATTTACATTATTAATTAAATATTTCATTTTTTAAATATCTTAAATTTTATAATTAAATATATCATAAATTAAATATTGACATAACCACCTATTAAATATCTCAAATTCCATATAAATATAAAGTTTTTTATTTTTTATTTTTTAAAAATAGAGATACGTTCAAATCTCCTCTGTAATATTTTCATTTCAACAGGGATATTTAAAATTGAAAAATATTTAGAAAATTATCACCTTCCAAAAAGAATATTTGAGATTAGGAAATATTTTAAAAAATTTCCCTTTTCACACGGGATATTTAAAATTAGAAAATATTTAGAAATATATCCCTCTCAAATATCATATACTCTGAGGAAGGATATACCATGTGGGCAAAACTTACTAAATTAAGTCAAAATTATGCCCTATTAAAGAATCCCTTCGTTGTGCTCTGGGAAATTTGTCCTCCTTCCTCGGGAACAGATCCTTCCACCTTTGTTTCTACGAAATACCTCTATGCGATCGAAGAGTAAAAGCTGCGGAGAAGCAGCGGAACTGGGCGTTCTAGGGTTCCTACTTTGGATATCTTTCGGCGGAATGGTTTGGTCTTTGAATTCCAGCAAGCGCCGAGCCGATTCCACCCCGCACTCGGCTCCGCCTCCTCCGACGGTGAAGTTGGAAGTGGAGGAACCCTTGGACGAGAAGCGCGTACGTCTCCACAAGAGGGTCAGGGACGTAAGCACTTCGTGTGAGCCGGTAGATCCCTCACTTTCTCTTCTCATTATGTTTGTCTCATTGAGCCCTAGGAAGAGTCTGTCACGCCCTGGAGGAGTCCCTGTCCGAAGAAATTTCGACAGTACGGCGGACAATCTGAAACTTTCTACATCACCATATATCTCAGCCACATGCAGCTGGAATAATAACAATAAACAAACAACCACACCATCCACGCAGTTTAGTAGTAAACAAACAGAACAGTAATACGATGACTCGAAAACAACCTTACTCCACTACACCCATAAAGCACAAATCCGACGATAAGATCCACTTACCTCTTCTGCCGTCTAGGCAGGTATGTAGTAAAACATATCGAATAAAAATCCATCGACAAGTACAATCCATACAGGACCCAAAGTATTCAAAACATAGCAAGTTCAAAACATAGTCTAACAAAGAAGAATCCAAAGACCAACAAGCGTCCTGGTGGACTGCAGGGGACTAGCGACTGGAACTCCTCCGGACAACATCAACCTGAAAATAGCAATGGAGGAGGGTGTGAGTCCAACACTCAGCGGGTAACAACTGATATACATAGTAAAGAAATAACAACTAACACTAATCATGCGTACAGTCTCCTGACGTAATGAAGGTAAATGCAAACTGAGATAAATAGGAGCATAATTGTACTAACCAGGACCTGGTACAAGGATAAACAGTCCGAGAGGTATAGAAATCTTGTATGCATGTCAAGCATGGGCATCCAACCAATATGTAGCAAATAAATGCAGCAAACACAATCACAAGAAATAAATACATCAATGTGTATGATGCCAATGCAGTCATGGTCACCCCTGACGCCAGTCAGCCATCTCACACTCAATGGTGGGACCGAGTGGGTAGGGCTGTGACAACCGTGCACTCTGCATCACTACTCCTGATGAGTGACCGAGTGGACGGGATGTTGTCGGAGTACACACATACTCCTACCCCAAATCATAAATAGGGGAGCGCAATGCTCTCATCTCCCGGTACACAATGACGGGAAGGGATCTCGACGTGCTACCACGCTGCAATCACACTACCCATGAGCGGACCAACGGAGCACCGAACGAGCAAACTGACGTGCTACCACGCTGTGTCACGCTACCCATGTCTTGAACATGGTCTTGAACATGGTGAAATATGGTTATATCACTACCCCTAAGCATGTATAATCAGGTAAGTAATAACATGAGATGCAAAATAAGCAATCAACCAAACATGTAACATGTATCAGGTAGTGACTAACCGAAAACAATTAAGAAACATAATTGTTGCTATTTGTTAAATTCACTACTATGCATATCAAAGACATAAAGTCAAAAGTACCCGCCTCCAATAGGAATGTCCAAATCTGACATCGAGATACTCGTCTCGCGTCAAAGTCCTGTGGTATCAAACATAATGTCTAGTTTAACTAATTCTATCATACAACAATTAGCCAAACTAAATTCTAATCCAAATAAATCAATTAGAGTTAACTTCATTAACCCTAATCATTCCACCTTCTAATTAGGACTTACTATATATAATATAAACCATCGTAGATTCAACACAAAAACTCACCTAAATCTGTACTTACCCACTGCTAGAGAAAGTTACTGCTGGATCCAGTGACTGCAGCAAGGTGGAAATGGCTAATCAATAACACAATTTATCCTAAAGACACAGACAACAATTTAATCTTTTAATCCACCACATCTACCATACACTTACCCTTGTATATCTCTGATTTCCCCGCTGGAACAGTGTTGCTGGCCAGGACTCAAGCCGAAAACCCCAATTGTTGATGTTGGAATACTTCTCAACAGAGCCTTCCCCTCCCTCACAGCTCCCAACCGTGACTAGATCAGCAACCAAGAAGGGAATCAAGATCAAACACAGAGATCAAACCCAACTCCAACTTGGTATGGCACTTACCTCCAAAATCGTTGACAAAAGTGAAGAGGAGAAAGGGGAAAATCGCAGGCTGGCCGGGGGCTAGGGCTTAGCATCGACTGTGATCGTCGGCTCGGGCAGCACAGAAGGAAGGAGATGAAGGTGAGGCCGGCGGTGTCTCGTCGGACCAGAGGAGGGCCAACACGAGGCTGAGGGGGGGGGGCACCCGGTGGTGCTAGGGCACAGGCGGCGACGGGAGTGCCGGCGAAGAGAGGGAGTCGGCGGAGATGCTAGGCTCGGCGCTGCTCGGCATCGGAAGAAGAAGAGAAAGTAGCGTCGGTAGAAAAAATGAAGAGAAGGGAAGAAGTAGAAGGAGGAGAGGGAAGTAACCGCCGCCGGTTAGGGCACGACATCGGGCGCGAGGGGGAGAAGGCGCGCGGGGGAAATCGGCGAGGAAGAGAAAGAAAAGAAATAAAAAAGGAAAATAAGAAAAAGAAATAAAAAGGAAAATGAAACTTTTCCTCGTTAAAATGGGGTAGCTTAAACAGACTCTTTCCGGGCCCCGCTTTTATCCCCGTAAACTCGTCCATACGAGCTCCGAAAAATTCCCGAAAAATTCCAAAAAAAAATCCCTTATTAATATTTGCCTATTTTTGGTATTTTATAGAGTCCGTCTCTAGCTGATATGATTCAGATGATGCTTTCTCAGACAAATATAGGTAAAACTTTATGCTTCACTAGCTCGAAGGGCTCGGAAGTTGGTGAACAATCAGACATCTCAACTTCTTCGAGCTCATTGAGCAAGATCAAAACTTCGAATTTTCCTGCATCATTATTGAGGATTGGGACATGGGAGGTGAGGATTTTATAAAGAAACATTTGGTGGTTTACGTAAACGACACATCTCTCCTTCCTGTTATTATTTGTATGTTCTTGTGGAAGTTTTTGTCTATGCATTATTCTGGTATTCTATTCTTGTATTTGCAATCTATTCAATCTTTCTGTTTTGCGCATAATTTTTCTGCTCATTCTTTTCCTCTATTTGTGTTTATAACTTTCTGTGATACGGTCAACCGAAATGAAAAATGATGAGCGGTTTTACTTACCTTTATTGCTGAGTTTCACTTACAATTATCAACGAAGGATCTGCTAATGGAACATAGTTTATTTTCAGTCACTGTCTTTTCTCCTTGAAGGTGGATTTCATGAATTCTTTATGGGTGATCTAGTGCATTCTAATTCTCATATGTTTTTATCAAGTAATCCTTTACCAGATTGATTAAGCTTGTGGAGAAGTTCACTATGTTTTATTGGCAAATAGTGTGTGTCTAGATATGAAGGTGATTTAGTGACAAAATGTTACTTTGCCAAACATAAACTTGTATGGGAAGTTCTCGAAGGTGGCTTGAAAAGTAAGATTGAGTTTCACTGGTCCAACATTACTGCAATTAAGGTAGTATTTTTTGAAGGTGGCCATGGGACTTTGGATATTGTGGTAGGATTTATTTTTTCTCAATTTGTATTGGTATATATTGATATTTCTTTACGGGTAACATGTTGGCAATTGTTTATTAGTTGGCAAGACCACCTCTTTTCTTCCAAGCGACTGATCCTCAACCAAGGAAGCATACACTGTGACAAGCAACTCAAGATTTTACCAACTGCCAAGCATACATACACAGGTAGATGTAAATTATATTTTCCCTCATCTACTGAAATTCACCTTTTTTTTTGTTGCAAGTTGGCGCAAAATCTAAGCTTTGGTAGTGATATTATCATTTAATTTGTGGTTCTTGTTATTGGTACTTCGATAAAAAATAATCAAGTTTTATCTTTAGTATATATTTTTTGGAGTCTATTGTAAGTCTTTGCCTTTTGAATATTGTAGTTGCTTCCGTCTTGTCAATTGTTTAAATTTGATTAAATTAGTTAAACTATACATTTTTTATGAATATTATTAATCTTAAGTTTTATATGATGATCGACAATGTAAAGCATATCCTTTGTGGTAACCTGACTGCATGTTGCCTTCCTTGACTCTTTCAGTCTGTGTTTTAAATGTCAGATTATTATTTGATCAAACCTATTTAAACTAAGTTTGATGTGATATAACAAATGTTGCCTGAAGATATATATATTTGTTGCCTATCTCAAATTTTTTAAAACATAGATAAATCAGAATTTTACCTGTTCGGTTGTGTCTATTTTGTAACTTTCACCAAATGGATGTTGCAGGAGGCATCTTCTTCAATGTCCCCAGACCTTGTTGAGCAAGAATTATGAGAAATTGAACGATTGTGATCCTCAATTGAAGCTACTTAGTCAGCAACCTGATATAATATTAGAATCACCTTACTTTAATCCTTAATACTCAGTTTTAGAAGATCAAAGTGATTCTAAAAGCCATATTAATGATGTTATTAAGGATGATTCTAGAACCACTTTCTCTAGCTTTTACGAACCTAGTCCTCCTTGTGCAACATCATCATATCCCAATAAGACGGAAACACAGGATTCTTTCAAGAGGACACTTGATTTTGATTCACAAAACACTCCTTCACCATGCTCAGGTAATAATATTAGCTCCAACTGCATCACCTTTCGATAATTCATCTATCCTAAAAGTGTTGGGACTAAAGTTTATCTATGAATAAAGTTGAGGAGCTGGCTTCAGAAAACACATCATTGCCTTGCGACGCTCTATTCGACAAAGAGATAACAGACTTTATAGCACAATTCTTTGACAATGATTCCCAGTCTTCTGCATAAGCTGGTGCTGGATCCGATGATGAACCTTATTCAACAACAGAGGTCGAGCTATCATTCATGGAATTTCTGATAGTTCCTCGTTGCGACGAGTTCTGAAAACTATTGTTTTGCTTTCTGTAAGCTCTGAGAGCTTCAACTTTATATAATTGTTCTATGAGATTCTCTTGCAACTCAAAAGATATTTTTATATCTTTCTATCCATATGAAGATCAACTTGAAAGAATCAAAATAACACCTCTCCAGATGACTGAAAATTGTGATTGTAATAAACAGGCTACAAGATGATCATTTCCTTAATCTTTAGTGTGCATTCTAAAGAACTGTTATTGCCGATAGAATGCAGCGGGTGATCTCTCCCCATTTGCATAATTAAAATGAAAAAAAAAACATTTTTCAATGATTCCGGAACGGATCATGCTCAGAAAGGGCAAAACTTTACTTCAAACAAAAAGAAACAATCAGTGTCACGGCTGGCACCCAGTGCAGGCTGGCCAACAAGTCGGAGTGCATCCTTCTCTTCATGGCACCCTTGAGCTCCTTCAGCAGATCGTAGGCAACCCTCACAAGGCGAGGTGTCTGAATCACTTCCGGACACCCTGATCCTATGAGGGTCACTATATATGTATATATAGAGGTCTGCACATAAGGTGTACAATCTCTCTCTATATAATAATATCCTGTACACCTTTATGTGAACTCTTGTAGGTAACATCTGATATGAGCATCTAATGCAGCTAAAATAAAATATTTTTAATCTATTTATCATATGCATACAACAACTCTTTTCTTTCTCCTTTGATCACATATAAGGTAGTGTTGGTTTATAAAAACTAGCACTAAGATGGTGCTGACACCACTAAATCAGCAGCATTCACCTTGGTATTAGTTTGTGCAAACCAGCACCAAGATGATGTAATTTTGTAAAAATCAGCATCAACGTGGTGCTGACGCTACCAAACTAGCACGATCCACCTATCAATCAATACGAAGTAATACTGATATTTAAAGACCAACTCCAATGTCTGATCTTTAAAGACCATAGCTAGCACATTAGAGTTGATCATTAAAGATCAACTCCAACATTAGTGTTAGTTTGTACAAATTGATACTTGGTTTATAAACCAGCATGATTTATAAGTTTGTAGAAATTAGCACCAAGAAAGGTGAGTGGTGCTGATTTAGTGGTGACAACACCAAAATGGTACTTTAAAAAAGAAAGGAGAGACTTATTTGATATAGATAAGAGAGAATAGAAAATAATTAAATTTAAACTATATTAGATCGGCCATTAGATGCCACCTACTGCCGCTTACATGAAGGTGTGCAAATACCGCTCACATGGAGGTGTGTTAACTATTATTCTTTGTGGAGGGTTAATCAATCATTAGCTTAATAGTGTTATATAATATGTATTTATACAATTAGTTAACCATTCACTTTAGTCCATATTAAATTATTTGTCTCGAATGGACGTTAACTTACTTTAGTCAAATGTTGTGATTTTCATATAAAAAAGGAATTTCTTAGTACTATAATTAATTGACATCAATGTCGTTTCATATCCAACCCAATTATTTTCTCCAACAATTATTTTGCATCCACATCCACAACTCCCATCAACCATGCGGGTTATCCAATTGGCTAGAAAAAGACAAATTTATTATAATAAAATAGATATTAATTTTTAACGAATACTTATCTCTAGAAAAAAAAAAAATACTTCCACCCCATAGTTACTTGGCGTACTAAAAAACCCAATCCCAAAAACTTGATGAGTTTTGCAACAAAAACATAAATTGTTGCTACTTAGCAATTAATTTAGATATTTCGTGGTTAATCAGCAACAAAAATATTTCATCACTAAATTTGTTACAATTAAGCTAAAAAAATAAATATTTATTGTAAAATTAGGGATGAATAAATCATTCGTCACAATTTTTTGGGACAGTGATTCATCACGAATTTGTCGTAGATTTTACAAAAATATTGAATTTGTTGCAAATATTGTCATATGAATTATTATTAAAAAGTTGCGATGGAACAGTGATTCATCACGAAATTGCAATGAATAAACGGATTAATTGTAAATTTGTGACAAATCTCAGGATTCATTGTAAAGTTTTAGTTTAAAAAAAATAGCCTGAAGTCGGTTAATTGATCGAGAGAGTTTGGAATGAAGTTAAACCAATTCCTATGTATTTATCTATTTTTCCTTATTATATCCATGCGTTCAAACATCAATTTGACTCAATGCAAAATCACTAAGCTAAAAATATATTGGGTCAAATTTTTTTTTGAGGATATCTATACAATTAGGATAATAATATGAATATATCAGAACTGATTTCATCTTATTTCAAACTCTCTAGGTCCATTCACCGACTTCGAGAATTTTTGAGTTTTTTTTAATAACCAATTCATTGTAAATTAAGGATTCGTTGCAAATTTGTTATTTTTTTTTTAAATAAAAAAAAATTAGAGAGCTCGAAATAAGATGAAATTAGAGAGCTCGAAATGAGATGAAATTAATTCTTATGTGTTCGTCTATTTCTCTTGATTATATGGATATCCTCAAAAAAAAAATGTTGAGCCAATATATATTTTTTTATACCTAAATCAATTAGATAAATTTAAAGTATAAGTTTAGCATGTTATAGTTACAAATAAACATTAGTTAGTTGTGTTAGATTGAAAAGAACGTTAGAGGGGGGAGGGGGATAGCGATCTCGAAAATTGATAGCGAATTAATCGAAGTATGTAGCAGAAGAAAAAAAAATGAATCAATGCTAACAAACCGAGTTTAACTTGGTTCGAAACTTTCGACGACTCCTACTCCAAGGCTTGCACTCGTCGAGTGCTTTCGTTGGATAATCCACTAACAGTTCGCAAAAGATTACAAGTTAAGTACAAGAACTGAAAAAGTTACCGACAACAACAATGGAATTGAAAAGTCTTGGTCGCCGGTTGTCAATGGAGCGTAGCAGTGTTGCAAGAGCCTTTTCGAAGCACCGAGCAAGAAGAAAACTTGTAGTGATTGTCGTTCTGAAGCTCCAGGTTGAAGGCCTTTATATAGGTACATTCCGGGCACCTGGAACCCTTCAGGCGCTTGGACCAAGTGGCTCGGCCAACTGACGAGCTCCACGTCAACTTGTGGATGAAGTTTTGGGTCTGGACGTTTGGACCGACTTCGGGCGCCTGTGGCCTAGCCCAGTGAGCTTGGTTCAAGGGCCCATACCAGCTCCGGACGCCCGAACCCCTTTTATGTCCCCTTTTCTTTAGTAGCTTTCCCATACAGAAAAGGTTAGTCCTGGACAATCTAAAAATAGATTTTTCCCTTAAAAACAAAGTTATCACAAACATAATAGAATATGAGCTAGTCCTCAATTATAATTATAATTATAATTAAAAAAACTTTTTAAAAAAATCGTTTAAAAACTTTAAAAATTTTAAAAAATTCTTTTAAAAACTTTAAAAATTCTTTTATTTTTTTTTTTTGTAAAAAAAATCTTTTAAAAAAATTTTAAAATTCTTTTAAAAAACTTTTAAAAAATTCTTTTAAAAACTTTTAAAAAATCCCTTTAAAAAACTTGAAAAATCATTTTAAAAATTCATTTAAAAACTTTAAAAATTTTAAAAAATTATTTTAAAAACTTTTAAAAATTATTTTAAAAACTTTAAAAATTATTTTAAAAATTCTTTTAAAAACTTTTAGAAATTCTTTTAACTTTAAAAATTATTTTAAAAACTTTAAAAATCATTTAAAAAATTCTTTTAAAAACTTTAATTATTTTAAAAATTCTTTTAACTTTAAAAATTATTTTAAAAACTTTAAAATCATTTTTAAAAACTCTTTTTAAAACTTTAATTATTTTAAAAATTCTTAGAGTTACGACCATCTACGTGTCCTTTTCAGTATTACCCTCCTAGAGATCTACCATTTGGTGATCTCTACTCACACATTACTCTGGATACGATTTAGTCGTATTTTTTTGGAGGGGAGCGAGTACCCACTGTGACTATGTTTAGGTCAGTAGGACTTCGAGTTCACGATTATGCACTCTATAGGGTTTTAGTTTTCTACATCTTACCACTATCCACTCGCGACATAGCTATGATGCGCCCATTTCACTCCTTTCTCTTGTATGCCCTCTGCCATAGATTAGACATAGATATTAGTCTACATATCTTTTAGACCATTATCTACTCAGCTGGAGTCACCACCAGCGCTCGAGTTCATATGTCGTATTGTCATATTTTGACGACATATTTCACCCACCTACATATTGACGTCACCCGAGGTAATGTTCAAGCCATGACTGAGTTCGACATCTTAGGACCTAGGAGCTTCTCTTTAGGAGGTGTCCATATAGATGATGAGGGTGTCATGTCTTGGCGGAGGGGGCATAACACCAGCCAGACCCAGATGCCCAGGAGGAGACAGAGCAGGATGAGTTTATGGTCGCATTATTCGGCGAGGATGCTCCGGCCCCTGTACCACCTCCACCTCCAGACCGAGCACCTCGTCCTGCTCATCGCACTCTAGGCAATCGAGTTGTCGGACTTGAGCTATCTATGACGAGTCTGCGTCAGGAGGTCTCCGACTTGAGACGAGACGTGAGACAGGATATTTCTGACCTTCGACGTGATCTATCCAGTTCCCGAGAGGATGTTCGGACCCATCACACTGAGCTGATCGAGATGTTCCGTTCCTTGGGATCCGAACCACCCCCTCCTCATCTCGATAGACTTCCTGATCACTATGTATATTCTATTATGATCACTGTACTTTGACTTTGACATTGACTTATGACATTCTGGGTTACTCCGACTTAGGTATATCTCTACTTTAAAAATGATTAATTCTGATTTTTTTAATAGACTAGGATACTAAAATGTTTTCAAAAATAATTTTTTCAAATTCTAGGATAAAATCTTTATTTCTTTTAAAATTTTCCATTTCTAGAATTTTAAATCTGTTTTTGCCTTAGACTAGAATAATCCCTAAAAAAGCATGTTCCCCTAGGGCTAGTACTTGAGCATCTCACCAACACCTTAGGATTCCCTTGTTTGTGATTGTCAAACATAGAAAGGGGTGGATGCATAGGCAAATTGCTTTGACTTAAGATACTTATTTCAGTGCATCGACAAGTTTGGACATTAAAAATCAAACAGATATTAATCAAGTTAAGTCATTCAGTGTAATCAAACACTAACTGATGCTTAGACTTAACTTGACTAACCAAGTGAAAACTACTATCCTCTAATAGTCAGTGAGTAGGTAACTGGTTAGACAATATTAATCAAGTTAAGTCATTCAGTGTAGTCAAACACTAACTGATGCTTAGACTTAACTTGACTAACCAAGTGAAAACTACTATCCTCTAATAGTCAGTGAGTAGCTAACTGGTTAGACAGATTTTGTAATGTCAGGTTTAGGGGGAAGTTAACTATTTTTATATTTATTTTAAAATTAATTTTTCAAAAATATATCTTTTCAAAACTAAGTGTTTTAAATTTTTTTTTCAAAATTAGTTTTGAAAGTTAAAATTATTTTTGAAAATTAGCTTTATTTTTCAAAGATTAAACTTTTCAAATTTAGTTTTGAAAATGACACCTTCTAAACTTAGTTTTTGATTTAAACCTTCCGAACTTAGTTAACTAAGTTCTAAATGGTTTTTGAAAATTAGTTTGATTTTTGAAAATTTATCTAAAAGGTTACAAAGTCAGATTTAAAAATAAATTTTACTTCGTTAAAATTTTACAAACTAAAACTTGATTTTACTTAGTTTTAAAATCTTGACTTGTAAATTGAACTTAACCCTAAAATTTTTTTTTACTATCTTTGTAAATTATATTTCCAAATTGCAAGATTAAGTTAAAATTACAATTATCTTTTGAAAAATATAAAATTAAAAGCTTAAATTATCTTTCTATGTTTTTAGCTTAAACTCCCCCAAGAAGATCTGACTTGCACTTCTAAATTTTTTACCTTGCATTTTTTAAAAAATTACAAGTTACCTTGCAGTTCTATTTTTTGATGAATGACAAAGGGGGAGGGTTAGGTGGTTAAGTTACTTAAATAAACAGAACAAAATTTAATAGTTAACTTAACAACCCTATAAATACTTATTTTTATTTGCATATTTTTATCACTAACTTAACCAGATTGTCATTGCATCAAAAAGGGGGAGATTGTTGATGCGGTTAGTACTAACAGTCTAACTCAAGTTTTGATGAATGACAAAATAGGTTAAGTTAGTTTCGTGGTTATCTAACACTCTGACCGAGTGTGCAGAAGAAGCCTAGACAGGTCGACAGGCTGACCTGATATCTGGCACGAAGCCCAGCTAGGTCGACGAGCCGACTGGATAGCTGACACGAAGTCCAAACGGGTCGACGGGCTGACCGGACGTTTGGCACGAAGTCCAGCTAGGTCGACGGGCTGACCGAATAGCTGGTACAAAGCCCAGATAGGTCGATGGGCTGACCGGACATCTAGTAGGTAAGTGGAGGTAAATCACTGGAGGGGAGTGACTGTGAGGATGTGTTCCCAGGAAGGGAAATTAGGCGCCGATCTGACTTAGAACCATTTCGGAACTCTAAGTCGAGATCTTGACTAGATTCCGGTCTCGGACAGACGGAATCTAATTAATATTCTATTTAAATTTAAACTGTGCTAATACTCTGTGTTGCAGGATATATATATATTTACCTTCGGACTAACGTTTTCTTGCAGGAAGGAATCTGTTGGAAAATAAGAGTCCGGGCGCCTGGGATGATTCCGAGCGCCCGAGAGGTGAAATTTTATCCCAACGTTGCCTCGTCAAGTGGAGTTCACTGATTGGCTCGGCTACGTCACATCCAGGGCGCCCTGAAGGTTCCGGGTGCCTCGAACCTCCTATATAAGGAGAGTCAAGGTTGGAGTCAGAAACACAACTCATGATCTGCTCTTGTGTGCTCCTGCGACGCTGCGAAAGCTCTCCGACAAATTGCTAGTTTGTTTGTAATTCTTTATTGTCGGTTCTTTTATTTTCTAATAATTCTTGTACTTCTTTTGTAATCCACATTTTGAATTATTAGTGATTGCCCATCGAAAGCACCCTTGTGTGCGGGCCTTGGAGTAGGAGTCGACACAGGCTCCGAACCAAGTAAAAAATTACTTGTGTCATCCTTTTCATTTATTCTTTCCGCTGCGTACTCGTTAAAATTTTTAAATCGATATTCACCCCCCCCCCTCTATCGAACGCTATGATCCAACAGTACCAATGCGAATGCAAGCTTCTCAAGATTGGTGTAGCGAGATTTAACATCCTTTAATATATGACTCAGGAAGTACACTGGCTGTTCCTCGTCATTCTGCCGATTCAACGCTGAGCTAACAGCGTGCTTGGTCGAAGACCAATAGATTCGGAGCGGTTTGTCGGCAATAGGTTTGGCTAGTACAGGTAGTGAGTTCAGATACTTTAAGCTCCTCGAAGGTCTGGTCACACGCCTCGTCCCACTGAAACTCGGTGGCTCGACGCAGAATCTTGAAGAAAGGAAGGCTTCGGTGGGACGCCTTGGAAATGAATCGTGATAATGATGTTATCCGACAGGTGAGGTGCTGCACTTCCTTTAAGTTTCTTGGTGGTGACATATCTTGAAGTGCTTTCACCTTGGTGGGGTTTGCCTCAATGCCTCCGCTTGGTAACGATATACCCCAGGAAACGTCCACTCTTCGCGCCGAATAGACACTTCTAAGGATTTAACTTGATTCCATACGGCCGGAGGGTCTAGCAGGTTTCCTTGATATTTGCACAGAGATCGACAGCTTTGAGGGATTTAATTAATATGTCATCGACATATACCTCCATGTTGCGGCCGATCTACCGCCGGAATACTTTGTCCATCAGCCTCTGGCAGGTGGCTCCTACATTCTTCAGGCCGAACGACATTACGTTGTAGCAGTACGTGCCGTCGGCGGTGATGAAGCTAACTTTCTCTTGGTCTTCACGGGCGAGCGGTACTTGATGATATCCCGTATACCTCCATGTTGCGGCCGATCTACCGCCGGAATACTTTGTTCATCAGCCTCTGGTAGGTGGCTCCTGCATTCTTCAGGCCGAACGACATTACGTTGTATCAGTACGTGCCGTCGGCGGTGATGAAGCTGACTTTCTCTTGGTCTTCACGGGCAAGCGGTACTTGATGATATCCCTTATATGCGTCCAACATGCATATCAGCTCGCACACAGCCGTGGAGTCTACCATCTAATCTATTCGAAGAAAGGGATAGAAGTCCTTCGGGCACACCTTGTTAAGATCTCGGAAATCAATGCAGACCCTCCATTTATTGTCTGGCTTAGAGACCAGCACCACATTAGCAAGCCAACTTGGGAGCTGAACCTCGCGTATGTGGCTGGCCTCCAATAGTTTCTCGATCTCCGCCCAGATAATCAGATTCTGCTCAATGCTAAAGTCTCTCTTCCTTTGCTTCACCGGCCGAGCGTCCGATCGGACGTGGAGTTCATGCTGCGCAATGCTTGGGGAAATGTCGGGCAGCTCATGCGTCGACCATGAAAAAACATCATGATTCTGCTGAAGGCATCTGATCAGCTCGGTCTTTTGCTCGGCCTCCAAGTCGGATGCTATGAGAGTCGTCGCCTCTGCTCAGCTTGGATGTATATGTACTTCTTCCTTTTCTTCATAAATTAAAGTAGGGGGCTTCTCGATTATGGTGCTTACCTCCATCCGAGGTATTTTCCGAGCGGACTTGGCCTCGGTCTTGACCATCTCGACATAGCATATTCGAGCGGCCAGCTGATCGCCCTTTACCTCTCCGACTCGATCTTCTACTGGGAACTTAATCTTCTGACAGAAAGTTGAGACGACCGTTCGGAATTCGTTGAGAGTCGGCGTCCCAAAATGACATTGTAGGATGAGGGGGCATCTACTACGATGAAGTTGGTGGCCCTTGTCTTCCAGAGTGGTTCCTCACCGAGCGAGATGACCATCTTGATCTGGCCGACCAGCAAGACTTCATTGCCGGTGAACCCGTATAGAGGGGTCATCATTGACAACAGTTCACCTCGGTCAATTTGGAGCTGGTCGAACGCCTTCTTGAAAATGATGTTGACCGAGCTGCTTATGTCAACAAATATACGATGAATAGTGTAATTGGTGATTACTGCTCGAATAATGTGTAACGCCCGAAAATTCTCAAAACTATTTTAGAATTATTCTATGATTTTTCTGGAATTTTTAGATATTTTTCCGGAAAAATCGGAGTATCGGAAGTAGCAAAAATAATTAGAACCGTAAAATAGTTTAGGCGGGAATCGAACCCGAGACCTATGGTTTACGGATAAGATTAGTAACCGGTGAACCCAGCAGGGCCGTGCTGAAAGAAAGGAGAACCAAATATATTTATATTAGAGTTGGGTTCATTAAACCACTTAATATAAATAATAAACTTAAGTTGGAGTTGGGTTATTTTTATTTTGGTTCGGCACCTTCTCCTCTCAAACCCTCACGCCGGCGCCCCTCTTCTTCTCCTCTTCCTCACGCACGGCACACCAAGCCCAAGGTCCATCGGTTCACCTTCCGGCGACGACTCCAACACGAAAGAGGTTCTTCTCCGCGAGAGGAACGCGAAGACGTGATCGGATCGTCGAGAGGATCATCTCCACCGGAACTCTAGCGAATAGAATCGTAAGAAATTACGATCAAGAGGTAAGAAACCCCTCACCTGCAGTATAATAGCTCCGTTTGGATTTTCTATGCATTAGCTTAGTAATATGCAGATTTTGTTGACATGTAGGGTGTTTTAACCCTCCTCTTAGATTTAGGGATTTTAGTTGAGCACCTTTAGATGGGCCGGACACGCTTACCCTCTTCAGTTGGGGTTGTAGACGTTGTCGGGTGCCTAAAGGTGATCTCCCTAATAAAGAGGAGAGTTGGGGCACACTAAGTGCTCGACAAAATAATTAGATCAGTAAAAATGCAACTTAGGCATTTTAATAGTACAGTTAAATGCATTAGAAGCGTTTAAAACAGTAAATCAGTTTATTTTAGCTATATGGGACTACGGTCCAATGGGTGGGCTCCCACAGTCGCCTCTAGGTTCAGATAACCTAGCTCTAGGTTCAGATAACCTAGAAACAGCATGTTATATCAGTTAGCTATAGATATCAGTATTTTATTTTCAGTGGCACTGTACTGGATTAGATATCCATTGGGTTGGACTCCCACAGTCGTCCCTAGGTTCAGATAGCCTAGACAACCCTGCTAAATTCGGGACTTGCAACCCCGGGTCTAGTAGGGATGCGTGCACAGCAAGTACAGTTGCCGGGCCCAAACAGCATGTTTAGTATTTTCACCTATTATGTATTAGATTTCAAAACTCAAAATCAATTATGCTAGTTGAGTTTGTTTCCAGTTACAGATTTAGTTTCAGTTAGTTTAGCTTATGTTCAGTTCAGTGTTTTATTGCTTGCTACGATATGATTCAGTGCTTATGCCATGCTTATATGTTATGCCTTACGATTTCAGTATGCCATGTCTTAGCAAGTTCAGCGCATATTTTCAAATAGCATGATTTAAAAACATATTGCATCGAATGCATGATTTTGTGAGGTAGATGGTTTCTTACTAAGCTTTAAGCTTACAGATTCTACTTTTCCTTATACTGCAGATAAAGGTAAGGGAAAGATGGACTAACAGAGGAAGCTGGAGGGCAATGCAGATCAAGATGTGTGTGTGTGGAACTGGAAATGAAAGATCTTAGGGATCTAACAAGCTTTAAATTACGCATTTGAACTCTTTAGAAATTTCAATTCAGCATATTAACTTTAGTATTTCCATGTTTGACATGAGTTAACGAACCATGCTTTAGATTATGCTTAAAATGTTAAATATATGATGTAGAATGTTAGTATTTGCATGCTAGAGTGTTCTCATGTATCTAGAACTGGTGTATGCGATTTTTGGCACGAATCAGTGCTGGAAATCAGAAACTCTGATTTCGTTTCAGACTTTCAGAACCTGGATCGGTCAGCAGACCGATCCAGTGCCATTCCTCTTCCTGGATCGGTCAGTCGACCGATCCAGATGGATACAGTAGCTACTGTATCTCCCAGGATCGGTCAGCCGACCGATCCATCCGCGAACAGAGAGTTCGGGACGAAATCTGCAGTCACTGATCGGTCGGCCGACCGATCAGTGAGCCACTGATCGGTCTCACCGACCGATCAGTGAGCAGCTGGATCGGTCGGCAGACCGATCCAGCCAGTGTTCGCGTGGGTGTCAGTAGATCGGTCCGCCGACCGATCCAGAGACTTCTACCGTGCTAGTATCAAGCTGGATCGATCCCGTGATCGATCCGACAGCCCAATCGATCTATGGATCGATTGAAATGCCTGAGTACAGCTAGCAGGTCATTCGGGAGGCATAGGTTGTCTCCCCTAGCAAGTGTACAACTCCTAGGTACACCCAGAGCATTATGTTTTGATCAGTTTAGTAGAAAAATTTTAATTAGCCCAGCCTTCCGCACAGCATAGTTTAGCATTATTGTGACGATTCGCCTTACAGCCTAGCAGTAGAAGGCGGGTCGTTACAGAGTGGTATCAGAGCAGTGTTCCATACTTCCTACACACACATCAGCATTGTACCTGCAGCTTCCAAGTAAGAACACCTCTACTTTATTTATGCTTCTTGTTTATTATTACAGTTCATGTTTATATACCTACTGCTTGTTAGTATGTGATAGTTTAAACATGATATCAGTAGTTAGATAACTGTGATAGTGTTAGTTATACCTATGTTCTCTATGTCTTTAGAAATGGCACGAGGCGCCCACTAGGAGGGCACTAGCTCACGAGCCCCAAGAGGCGGTTCGGTGCCTCCTCCGGACCTTCAACACTAGTGGCTCGATTCTGACTCATTGAGCGACAGAGATAGCCACCTTAAAGGCTAATCGTGAGAATACCCCCACGTCACCGGGAACCGAATCGGCGTCTCGAAGTCTTAGAGGTTCCCAGCTCAACCTCTGCCAACAAGCACGATACCAGATGGTCAGAATGAGCCAAGAAAGGAAGCCTATCGGATCCAGGCGCGAGTCAAGCCGGAGAACTTCTCGGGCACTAGTGAACCATGGGATGCCCAGACATGGTTCAAAACCCTGGAGAGCACGATGGAGCTTCGGGCCGAACACGAGAAGGTGAAGTGTGCCTCCTTACGCCGGAGACGACGCATGTGGTGGGAAAGAATCGAAACGCCCAGTGAACCGGATGACATGGGCTGACTTTGAGAAGGAATTCTTTGAGGAGTTCTTTCATATGGGTTACAAACCGCCACTATAACGAGTTCACCGAGTTTCGGGCAACCTCTCGATTGAGGAAGCCGTGAAGAAATTCAACAGGTTGGCTCGTCTATGCCCGAAGCTAGTCGGCACGGAAAAGGAGCGGATCAGGTTGATGCTCAAGATGCCGAGGCCAGAGATAGCAGTGAACGTGGCGGGTGGCATACATAGGCCACAAACCACAGAGGAGTTAGTGAGCAGTGCCTTGACCACAGAGCATTACCAGAACAGCATGAGGCAGCAGAAGCAAGTCTCCTCAGAGTCCAAGGGCCAAGGAAACTCTCACACTCAAAAACAGCAAGGCCACAGCTCTAACTGGAAAGGGAACTCCAACAGCAAGCGCAAATCAGGGAGTGACTCAAAAGGAGGACCATCTAGCAAGCGACCCAGTTATCCAAAGTGTGCCACTTGTGGGAAATTCCACCCAGGGGTTTGTCGCAAGGGCACACGAGGATGCTTTGAATGTGGACAAGAAGGGCACATGGCCAAGCAGTGCCCGAACAAGACCGGTCTTCCTCAGCCACAGCAGATCCAGTATGCAGGCTAGCCAGCTCAATCATATGCAAGCCGCTCTAGAAGGTCCACTCATCAGCCAGGCGATTAGAAGCCCCTCCGGCTATGGCGAATCGAGGATCTACTCACTCACGAGAGGAAGTAGCAAATGCCTCGGCAGTCGTCAGGTCAGATTAGCATTTTTAAGTATAGTGCTACTGTTCTATTTGATCGGGCAACCCATTCATATATAGCAGAATGTTCTCCGAGAAATTAGGAATACCCTAAGAAGTTCAGTTTCTGACGGCACTACCTTCGGGAGAGGTCATGGCATCGGCCTTGCAGCTCAGGCGGTGCGGTCATTATAGCGGCATCGAACTCTTTATGATCGATCCTGCTGGAAATGACTAACTACGACGTCATCCTTGGAATGGACTTCCGATCGGATACGGTGCTTCCATAGAGTGTCGTAAGAAAGTCGTATTCCAACCGAAAGCACGGTTCGAGTACATCGGAGAACCAAAGAGAAAAGCCAGAAATTCTCTCAGCTATGAAGGCACAAAAGTTGATGGATTCGGGATGTGGGTACCTAGCATATGTAGTCACTACCAGCCAGGACGAACAGCTAGATGAGGTCCGAGTTGTATGTGACTACCAGTAGTCTTCCCTGAAAGTTAGCACCAGACTGGGAGATTGAATTTGAGATAGAGCTCTTCCCGGCACCAATCCTATTTCCAAAGCGCCCTACCATGGCTCGAGTGGCATCATACTCTGAGGCGTGAGGACAATCCCCGGAGCGCCTAGTCACTCACCATGGGAGCGCTGTGCTATTCGTGAAGAAGAAGGATGGAAGCATGCGGCTATGTATAGACTACAGAGCACTGAATCAGGTCACGATCAAGAACAGGTATCCTGAATAGATGACCTGTTCGACCAGTTAAAGGGAGCAGCGGTGTTCTAAAATTGACCTCAGATCAGGATATCACCAAGTCAGAGTCAAGGAGGGTGATATACCGAAGACAGCATTCAGGACCAGATACGGACATTACGAGTTCGTAGTCATGCCTTTTGGCGTGACAAATGCTCCAGCTACATTCATGGACCTTATGAACAGGGTATTCAGGGAGTATTTAGATAAGTTTGTGATCGTGTTTATCGATGACATTCTTATCTACTCAGGAACTCAGGAAGAACACTCAGAGCACCTGAAACTAGTATTGCAGACCCTTCAGCAGAACCAGCTATACGCCAAGTTCACGAAATGTGAGTTTTGGCTAAATCAGGTGTCCTTCCTGGGTCACGTGTGTTCCCACAGACGGCGCCAAATTTGATCTTGTCCAAGTGTGAGTAGACGGACGCTGGGAAGATGACGCTCACGTTGACTGGATGTCGATTGAAGGGGACGCGGACCTCCAACGAGCTAAACCTACAACCATAGAGTCGTTAGTGCCGAGCCGGGGAAGGGTTCCCCGACGATGGCCCTCCGATGCTCAAGTCAGCTACCGGCGGTAAGCAAATGAAGTAGAGAAGAAAGGAGCAGCAGCGTGACTTTAGCTACAGTAGTGAAAAACATACCTCTGATGAAGCTTTGGGGCTCCTTATATAGAGCTTTCAGGGGGCGTGTGCATGCTTCCTAAGGCGTGCACGCTTTTCACAGTATACCTGGAATGGTCGTGTCAAAAAAGTGTGTCTAACGCTATACCTTAACAGCCCGAGCATATCTTTGACGTGACAGTGAAAGCTTCCACCGTACGATCCTCTGTCTGACCATGCCGCCGACCATGCTGTCTGCCGATGCTACTGGTCTCTAGGAAGATACCGCTACCTACTCCTTTTGTTTGTTATTGGACCGAGCGGGACAGTCGTGTTGGGGTTGCAAGGTTGCAAACATAGTCCCACATTGAAAATACATGGGAAAGATCATGAGTTTATAAATAGAAAGATATCTCCATTGGCATGAGACCTTTTGGGGAGAGCCCAAGAGCAAAACCATAAGGGATTACGCCCAAAGTAGGCAATATCATACCAATGTGGATATATCTAAATTCTTTTCGATCCTACAATTGGTATCAGAGCCCGGACTGCTAGAAGGTTTAACCGCCGACTGTGCACAAGAGCTATGGTCTGATTGAGCCATGTGGGTACAATATTGACCTTGAAAAAAAAAAGTGGGGGCTCTTATGTTCGGATCAAGAGAACTAGATACCAGGCAAGAAGTCCTAGTAGATCGGGTGGACCGAGGGGTAGGAAGACCTGGTGGGTCGAGGATAGGACGTGGGAAGCCTGTGGTTTTTTGTTTGAGGGGGGATTGTTGGGGTTGCAAGGTTGCAAACATAGTCCCACATTGAAAACACATGGGAAAGATCATGAGTTTATAAATAGAAAGATATCTCCATTGGCATGAGGCCTTTTGGGGAGAGGCAAAGAGCAAAACCATGCTGGTTTGGGCCCAAAGTGGACAATATCATACCATTATGGAGATATCTAAATTCTTTTCGATCCTACAAGTCGCTCGGCCAGTCTACCGTCAGGGTGATGAGACGACCGGGCCGAGTGTCCGCTCGGCCAATGAGCTCCACCTCGTCGGGCGAGGGAGTCCTGCCTGTCGGGTTGAGGTTGTATCCCTTGTTTGGTTGAGCGGGATTGCCGCTTGGCCTTCGGACCTCCCTGGTTGAGCTTCATGAGCGTTGGAAGCTTGGTGTCTGACCGAGCTGTCGAAGTGTGGGACCGGCTACTCTTCCTGCTGACCACGGCGGCAATTCGCCCGATCGGATGCCCGTCTAACGTTGACCACTTTGATCTCCTGTCGACAGGGCCATACCTTACCACCTGATCAACTTATTATTTTATATTTTAATAAATGACTTGTCTTTTATTAATCAGAATAAGGACTTGATAATAGCACTGCATTATCATTTTGTTTAGGAAAAGTTGTGATTCTTGTCTTTAACATTTCATATAAAACATGCAAATAGTTTACAAACATAAGTATTTATGAATTAGTTAAGTTTTATTTCTTTAATTTATTTTATGATCAATAATACACATGTATATTTATATTAGCATTTGTTCTTGAGACATCTTACCAACTTTAGTTTATTATATATTATTAATAAATGTTAAGTTTTATTTATGGGACTAATACTTAGTCTAAAATAAAAAAAACTTTATTAGCTTTTCTAAAAAAACAAAAGCTTAAAAAGCTTGATAAATAAATAAATAACGACAATCTATTAGCACGCATTTTCAAATACACTTCCCATTTTATCCTCCTAATAATATATTTTTTTCCCTACTTTTTACAAGCATAACATATGAATAACATTTCATAAGATTTAGTTGATTTTTTAATAATATTTTAATATATTTGAAGAAGTCAAAATAAATAATGGATAATATATTTGAACTCCTTACAATCTCAGAAATCCACTAAAATTGAAATGAGTGTAATCGGAGCTTTCTACTCCACTAGTAAGTTTTGGTCAAAACCCACTGATGGATTTAGAGATCTCAGATTGCATCAATTTCAGTTCCTATGGATTTCTAGGATTTCAAAGACTTTAAATATGCTATCCATTATTTATTTTGACTTTTTAGAGGTGCTAAAATGTAATAAGGAAGAATCGTCAAAAATTTCCACGTTGGGCCATATCAGGCCCATATGGAAATTTTTGACGATTATTCCTTTTTACATTTGATGTGGTGATGAGGGGCCCACCCCGCGGAGGATCATGGCCATGGTGTAGGTCAAAGTCAAGGTGGACCAACGCCCTATATCCTCGGACATTCGAGCAGCCCACTCGCCCGACTGGGATAAAGAAGACCCGATCCAACATCAGTATAGCTCGATAACACACCGAGCATCCGACGCTCCGAAAAGTAAGTATCAAGTATTCGCAAAGGCGCATCGAACGACAACCTCGTTTGGCCTTACCTCAATCCTTAAAATCAACAGAGCGAAGTGATGTGATGCGGACTACATTCAGACACATCTATATTATGGCCGAGCAGCTTCCTGACTCAGCCAAGGAGCAGATCCATTAGCCAAGCACTAATCCCGTTTAGCACATCAGCGGAACAAGGGATAGTGGAATGCCAGTCGAGCGTCTATCTTGCTCGGACTAGGGGCAGACAGTGTTCGGACAAGATGAAGGTCGACCGAGCGGCTCTTCCGCTCGGCCCAATAACAGACAAAAGGAGTATCTATTGATATCCTTTTGGGAGTCAGTGTTGTCGACAGACGGCATGGTCGGCGGCATGGTCAGGTAGAGGATCATACGGCGGAAGCTTTTACGGTCATGTCAGAGATATGCTCGGGCTCATTAAGGTATCGTGTCGAAAACATTTTCTTAACACGTCTTTTCATGGAAATCGTGGAGAAGCGCTCATGCCTTAGGAAGCATGCACGCGCGCTACAGGAGCCCTATATAAAGGGAGGTCCAAGCTTCAGCAGAGGTATGCAATAATCCACTGTTGCTGCTACTATTTGTTACTTTGCTTTACTTCCGCACATCGCCGGTCAATGACTTGAGCATCAGAGGGCTAGCGCTGGGGGCCCATTCCCTGGCTCGGCACGGACGTAGTTGTGGTTGCACTACAAGAAAAAAGCCTAACAACAACGGTTTTTGACCGTTGTCGTAGCCCCTTTCGGACTGTTGTTAAAGGCCGTGTTGTTAAAAGGGGTGCCCAAAGACAACAATTTTTAACCGTTGTCTTTGAAGGCAAAGACAACAGTTTTACAACGGTGAAAAACCGTTGTCTTTTCCTTCAAAGACAACAGTTTGTCACCGTTGTCTTTGAGCGTCTACCTTTAATAACAGGGTCTTCAACAACAGTTTTAAACTATCTACGACAACGGTGAAAAATAGTTGTCTTTTTTAGATAAAAAAAAAAAAAATTAATACACAATTTTCCAATATTATAAATCATTCAAAATACTAAATTTCAAAATAAAATTTAATATACAATTTTCTAACATTCAAAAATAATATCTATAACATTCTGAAGAAATTTCATAAGCAACCAATAAAATTTCATAAGCAACCAACAAAATGATAACACTATTAAAACAAAGGTAGAACAATATAACACGAGATTTTCTAATCTGTTTTGACTGTTGAACTTTTGCTCCTAATCTGTTTCAAGGACCACAGCGCTGCTACGGTGCTCTTCATGTATAAGCTCTACATATATTTAATCTCCTCCAACTCCGGAACCCTCCCACCTGATTGTGCCGGCTTTGGCACTCCATTTTGTCCGTCGCATTCTGCTGAAATTGACAGGTTGTTACCGGGGAAGAGGTGGTCGAGCATAGCCACACACTCCTTCACGAGTTTGTATATATAGGAGATCAGTTGTAAAGAATGGCTACTGCAGCACATTTTCGATGAAGGGCTGCCTGACAAGTGATCATGTTCTCTTGTCATACTTCTTCAGTATTTTCACTAGACCTGAATTCATCACAACAAGAATAATAAACCATCTAAATGAGTGCACAAATTTAAAAAAAAAAAAAACCAGAAGAAAGGACAGAACAATTAATCAATAATACTCAGATAATTGTAAACTATAATTAGGCTCTGATCATGACTATGCTAAAATGAGTTTCCTTGTTAACAAATTGAGAAATAATTGTTTGAAGAAATTAACAAACAAGACATGTAATATCTAAAACAAATGGGAGAGTTTGATACCTAAATAAAATCAACCTTGTTCAGTCAATGTAAAATCAGTTAAACTGCATTGGTAGTAGGCAAATAACATAAAATTTTCTGTTGTGGAAGTTATAATGACAGTGGATTGATTGTTTCACCAATGACGAGAAATATTACTGTGTGATTTGAAGAAGAAATCCAAACATCTATTCTGCTAATCTGGAAATGGAGGAACATAAAAATAAAATTCAAAAACAAATCCAACTCGAGTGGGACCTCTGAGTGACACGACACATCCTCTACCTGCTAATATGGAAATGGAGGAAAACAAAGGGTAGTGAGTACAATCATTCAACGGATAGTTTGAAGATAGTCAGGGGCGGATCCAATTTTGGGGGGGGGGGGGGGGGATCAGCGGTCCTCTTATCGGTGGTAGAACCCCTAGTATTATAGGGTTCCACCGGTGGAGATAAAGGATACTGTCCCTTATTCCGTGTAAAAATCATCTTTTCATGCTTGAATTCTTGGATCCACCACTGAAGATAGTGCACGATATTAAACATAGAGAGGTCAAAGTACATAATAATACTTACTACAAAAGTAGAACACCGACATAAAATCATCTACTAATTGAATCATAAACAACAATATAACTCTCACTAACTTGCTCCACAAATATAGCTAATAAATCACCTACATAAAGCAACACATAAAGTCCTGACTGCGTGGGTTGTCAGAGTATCCACTATCTACGGGTGACAATACACACTATCATTATTTGGTCTAGTGAGCATATATGATGAGGTAATTATCTAGCTCCTCAGCTATTGACCACAGGCGACAATACACACTACCACCATCTGATTCAGTGGGCAGTCAGAGCATATAAATGTCACTATCTATGGGCGACAATACACGCTAACACTCCTGGTCTAGTGGGTAGACAAGACGTGTAGTTATTTAACTACAGACTGCGGCACGCTATCACTATTTGGTCTAGTGGGCAGTCTAAAGGTAAATGTATACACAATAATAATAACAACCAAACAAGCTGGAATAATCACATCTAAAGGTAAAGCTCTACAAGCTACACTATAATATCACAAACATAACGACACAAGTATAAATAGCAATAAATAGCATGGATAGCAACGAGGTTGTATGGATATCAAATAAATCAAACTAAGTATAAGTAACTAAGTATTCACTCAAGAAGTAAATAGAATGAAGTCAAGGTAAGCAGTAACCGTTGTCTAATCAATATATGACAATAAATAATCATGCATTAAGATCAAAGAAACTATAGAGATCAAAGTAGGAATTACCCACATATGATGATATTTCTGGTGGTGGAGCTTTGCTCCCACCATGACGATCTATTATTGTTATATGTACTAGCATAGACTTAGGCTTTACAGTACCCTGTTGATCTTGACACTACTCATTGTATTGTTTATAGCTAAATAGTTTGCTTATGTTGTAAACGTATGATATATGTTTGTTGCTTATGCATGATTTTACCGTACATGTTATATTATCATATGTTGCTCATGTAGTACGAGCAGGTCTGTTGCAGATCCCCAGTGATTCATTGATCATTATGTCATTTATGTTAGACCGGTATTGATATGTACATTTATTATGTCATATATGATCATGCTCTTATTTCCCTACTGAGACTGTATACCTTAATTTGATCGCTTTACACTTTTATCCATGTGCTACCATTTCTCTATTTTCCGCGGAGTCACCTGGACTCACCACCCCTATATATATTTTCTTTCCCAGGTAGCAAATAGATGTTTGTGGAGTCGCTTGGAGGATCCTGGCTGCCAGTCCTATATCACATCGGAGGCCAATTTCTAGTTTTAGCGTCTGCTTTATTTGCATTTTGATTTTCAGACTCGGTATATAATAATTGTCTTGCTCTTGGTTTGAGTCATGTGGTTACTCGTATTTGTTGTTAGGTTTTATGGTTGTGTATGTTGGACCCCGTGGTAGTTTTGATGTGATCAACCAAGTTGGTTAGGTCCTGCTGTGTTTGATCCCTGTGTCTGAGTGTGCAGGAGCTTAGGAGCACAAGAAGTCGAGCGGAAGACGCAGCTAGCGAGAAGGACGGCACGGGAAGGGAGCCGACGGGCTCGGTGCGTCCGAAGGACGAGAGAGCTGCGGAAGAGTACTCCGGTGGGCGTGAAGAGCGTGCGCGGCGTTCGAGGGACGTTAAGGCGGACGGAAGGCTGCTCGAGGAGAAGGCCGAGAATTGGGTTCGGGTGAGCCCTATTCCGGTTGGCCGCAATCACCCAAAAGAACGAAGCTTCGGAAGCCAAAGCGAAGAAGAAAAGGAGTCAAAAGGGGCTGGAAATTACTGTAGCAGGAAGTTACTGTAGCTTGAAGGCGCCTTAAACAAGCTTGAAGGCGCCCTTGAAGGCGCCTTCAACAGGTCAGATTTGACCGTTTGCGTTGCTAAAATCAACCAACAAGGGGCGCCTTGAACCTTGTTGGAGGCGCCTTGGACCCTCGGGATAGACTTTCCAGGAGCTATATAAAGGCCCCTGGAGCTAGGAATTCAATATCAACTCAAGCATCCAACTTGTAATCAATTCCTAGCAACTAAGTGAGCGTTCTAAGTGTAAAAAGGCTTCTCCGCCTACAGTAAAGGAGATTCTGCTAGTAGAGCTTTTCATCGCCCTGGATTAACAACCTCCTTGGTTGTAACCAGGTTAAATTCTATTTCTGTTTCTTTTTCTGTCTCCTTAATTTAGTTGTTATTTTATTGCTGATTTAAATTCTGAGTTGAAATCCGAGGAGGGTATAGTTTACTTTTGTTTTCAGCAATTCACCCCCCTCTTGCGGGTCTCCGCTGCTCCAACAAGTGGTATCAGAGCCTGATCGCCTCAGAAGGACTAACCGCCAACTGAAGCACTACGATCAAGACAATGGCCGGCGCGAACATCCATCCCCCGAAGTTTGACGGAGATTTCGCTACATGGAAGCGAAAAATGGAGGTATTCTTCAAAACCGAGTTCGATATCTTACTAACAATAAAATACGGTTTTTCAGCTCCTAAAGACAAAGAAGAGTTCCAATGGACGAAGAAGGAGCAGGCGGATATCTAGGCGCTAAGCGTTGACTAACCGCATCGAAAATATGATAGTCGACCAGCTTTAGAGGCCCTAAGTATAGACTAAAAAAGAGAGGAAAAAAGGAATGTTGATATCCTTGTAAAACATACTTCAAATGTATAAGGTTGGATTGTGAAGAGTGAGGAAAATGAAGAAGTTGAATTAGGTTATGGGATCACTTGGTAAATGATTGATGAAGTAACTAGAGTAGATATAAATCTACAACCCTGAAGAAGTTTTAGAGTGAGAGAACTTTATGAGAATGATTTTATATCCGAAAAATAAGAGGTGGATCATAATAATGATATTGAGTTTGTGTCCGACGAAAAATAAATTGTTGAAAATTATTAAGTAGAATAAAGTTGTGACATTTTATTAATCTCTATTTAGACGGCCTAGACGTTAGGTGCTGATTTAACGCTTGATTAATGCCGAGTGAATTTTAGAACGTTATTATTCTCCCTTTCCATTCTTATTAACTATGTCATGATCCCTCGCAGATTCTTATGATATTCTCATTTTCTATTTTCTGGTATAGGGATTGCTATTTATTGCTACAGCAACATTCCTGCACTAACTTAAAGTTTTATTAGTTACACGTCCTAACTTTTTGTGTTGGTCAAGAGTGTAAACTTTTTTGATATAGTGGGGCAAGCTTACTCTGCATGAATAAACTTATTTGCTTTTTTAAAAGGAATACTATTTCTCTTCCACAATTTATGATACACACTTATGGTTATGGCTCGAAAAGAAATTGAAATCCTGCTTACAACCCTATATAGACTATGGTACAATTTAAGAAGTAGAAGTGGACAATGTCCTGCTTCCAGAACCTAAGCCTACTCAATATCCTTATCAATTTTTCTTGAGATTGTAACAATTTGCACCACCAAAAAATAACAAAATAGGCACATATTAAAGGAATATTTTCTTACATATTTAAGGCAAAATGGCAAGTCACCTTGTTCAGTCTGGATTCCTCCTTTAGTTCTTTAAGCAAAGAAGATAATATGCATTTACTCAACCACAATCATCTTTTGAAGTTTCATACCCTCTGATGCGTTTCCGTTTCCTTCGAGATATGATAAAGTCTTCAAATCTTTGTTTCAGCTCTATGTTTGGTATTAACATGTCTTGAGTCAGATGAGAACGGGTGAATGGATCGGTCTGGGCTTACAAGACAATATTTTAGTTTTTCATTATCAGATATGAGAAAGAAAATGGTTGATGACAGAAAAACTATACATTGCCATTCAGCAAGTGGCTTTGCATAACTGGCCGGTCTACTGATTGTCTTGATAAAGGTAGAATGACAGGATCTCTCATCAGTGTATACTAAACAAAAGTGATAATGTTGGTCAGCATCACAGGGAGAAAATTCGTAAAATGTTCACTGTGTAAAAGCTAGATTAATATTTTTTTCGGGGACTCGAGGAGGTTATACCAGTATTGGGTCAAGAAATTCATCTGGAATCTCTCCAAGAATAGCGTCATCAGCTTTGAGACCAAGCTCAACAAACTCTTTGATTACCTTACCAACTTTATCAATCTTCCCGAAAATATCATCATCAGCAGCAGCAGCAGATTAAACAGCTGTTCCATTTATAAAACTTCAGAAAACATAACACTATATGAATCATGGATGGAAAAGATTGATTCACAAGGCATCCTTATCCATGCAAGACAACTATGCATAGGAGATACCTTTTCATTGTATGACCGTCCATTCTTCGAGATTGCAGTAGGGAACACATTCAATTTGTCACCTCTTACAATATGAACATAAATCTTGACAATCTTTAACAACAAATTCACAACAATTAATCAACAATGAAATTTAAGATTAAACAAAAAGTCAAATGGACATATCACTAACTTGTCTTAGCAACTGTCTGCATCTATATCTATATTTTTCAGGATCTTTTACATCGGGAAACCCCGTTGAGGACTCGTAAGTTGCAAGAGAAAATAATTTAGCAGGATTGCTACTCTTTCAACCTGAAAAAGATAAAAGAAAGAATTAAATTAACCCAACAATAATTGTCCGATGATAGTAAAATCATAAGAAACAACAATAACATGTAAGGTTGAAATAGTTTATAGATCTTTAGTTTCAACTTTTGAAATTGCTGGAACTTAGTCTTGAATTATCCAAAGCTGCAACTCAATTACAATAATATTACTCTTTGAGGATGTAATATAAAACATATTAGTTATAAATTTATATTAGTTTCTCTAAAGAGGGCAAAATTAATATTCTAAGAAAACAAGGCATGGAAGATGAGACAACAATCTTCCCATGTGCGGATGTTGAATGCATCTTTTGTACTTATTTAAGTAAATATTGAAATGTCTAGAATAGAATAGATGTATCACCATTTCTGGAAGCAGGAAGTGTGCAGGAATTTGTTCAGATATGAATGCAAGCATACCAATATTTCCAATGGCCAACTTCATATCAGATTCGACAATATGAAATGTCAAGTTTAACAAGTACATTAAAACTCACGTGTAACATATGGAGTTATTTGTAAGTGCAAGTTTGTGAGTAATGATAATAATTCAGAATATCAATAAATGAAGAAATCTCACATTTTCTTGTGAATAAAAAAGTCTCGTTATCTTTGTCCTCCCCTCTAAAGATCTCTGCTCCCATTATGCAGAATTTGTCATTTCGACTTCTATTTCTTTGAGTTGATGGATATTTTTTTGTAAACTCTCATCAAGAAGATACATACTATCATTGATAAGCAAATTCAAAACATTCAAATGCATTTTATTCTCCTCCCTAACAATCTGCATCATAATTGTATGATATATTAGTTTGATCTGTAAGCAACTGTAAAATGTGCTATTAGTGATCATAGTCTTATAAATATAAATAAATAAATAAATAAATTCATAACTACAAGACATGTTTACATGTCTCCATGCATTGAGATGGCTAGGAACATTCCACAAATACTCTAAAAGTTCATAAATATTTTCACGAACGGTGAATTTATTAGATAACAATTGCACAACAAGGATAAATGCAAAAAACAACAAATGGAACGGAAAGTGATTTAGAGAAAATGTCTCAAAATAATAAAACCCATGAAACAACTTCTAGAAGATGAATATGACTATATATATATATATATATATATATATATATATATATATATATATATATAGAGAGAGAGAGAGAGAGAGAGAGAGAGAGAGAGATACCAGTGTATGTGCAACATAAACTTTAAGAAGATTTCTAACAAGATAGTCAAGGGACAACCGGTGTCCTTCAAAAAGAGTAGCAGAAAGCCCACTATAAGAATTAGAAAATTGTAAATGGTGTTCAATCTTAGAAAGAAATTAAATTAAAAAAACTGAATTTCCAACCTTTTGTTTGGTATCCAACGATTTAGTAGTTCAACCATTTTAGCTCTCTGATAAGGGTTCTTAACATAAGCATTGCTCGTCATGAACATAATTATGAAATTCAAGAAATCCTGGCAATGATATGAACAATAATGGTTTTATGTTCTTAATGTACAATGTATCAATTATTGAAAATTAAAGAATTAACTATGGAAGAAACTCACCAAGGCAACCACTTTAGAAACCTCTGGAATTCCAAAAGTTATCCCCAATAAGTCCATAGCATCATCGACAAAATGTTCTGGAATGCATGCAAATTTCATAGGGCAGGTTGATGGCAGAGGCATCTTAAACCCACCAACAAAATCCATCAACCAGATAATAACCAATTTGTAGAAGGTCGATGCCTGTCCTAGCAATGTATAATCCTTGAGCACAATGATAAAAAATTGGCATTAAGATTGTCTTTCCATGAACAGATAAAGTTTTACTATAGAATAAGTAAAAGATGCAACTGTTAAGTCTTTAACAACAAAATTAAAGAGCACGTTTAAACAAAAAATGTAAAATTATGGCTAATTTGAGCCATCTACCCCTTCCTCCTCCGGTGGCCATCCACCCCTTCCTCCCGCGGTAGATTGAGGGAACTCGAGATCGGATTCGGAATTCGGACAGTACTCCCATCCAAATTTTGGACCCGACCGACCCCAAGCTAGCTAGCAGCATTTCGGAATAGCTCAGCTTCCCCAGTCGCTCAACTCCTTCCTCGACTAACCTCCTCTTCGTGCGTAGGGAAGGAGAATCAAACCTTAAACCCAGAATGAAGAAGGAACCACAGCAACCTCTGGAAGATCTGGGTTCCCCTATCCCCTTCTCCGACATCCTCCATCCCTCCCCTCCCTTTGCAGATGGGAAGAACATTCCTATTGAGACCGTTAGATACGCAAATAAAGAATATAGTGTCGGTGGTCACATGTTTTCAGTGTTTTCAACGTTGACATAGACTAAGATTAACTTCAATATTGAATTTCAAAGAAACGATGAACAATAAATGTATGGTATTTCTAAATTGTAAAGCATTTCAACCAAATACCAAACATAAGTACTGATTAAAAGAAATTAAAAGTTACCTGATAGATGACTGATTTATAAAAATATTGAGAACGGAGCTTTATCAACATAAGAAAGAACCATACATGGGTAAAGGGAAGGGGAAAGAGATGAATGGAGCGACTATGCTGCCTTTTGCTTGCATCTACCTTTCTATTTATGGGATAGCGAACGAAAACATGAGTATCGCGTAAATTGGCGCTAAGAAAAAATGCGGCTCAAATTTGAAATAAAGCCGCTTAAGGTTTTTGATCTGACAATGCCTCGGTAGATTGCGTAGTCGCGTGCATCAGACGCTATTGTACCGTTATACGTTATGCACCAAGTCGTTGACATAACGTCAACATATATCGTTAAACGCTACTGCACTATACTCTACGAATCGAAATTTGTGTATTTATAGATGTGGAATTTTTATATAATCTCCTTTATTTTGTACATGATCTCATTTATTGTCACGATCATTTTATAAATAATAATAATTAATAAATAAATAAAAACTTTATATATCCTCTATGGAAAAAAATTATCTTTTAAATATTTTTTTTTTAGGTCTCATATGTATTTAAATATATATTATCTTCCATTCATATTCTATATTATATATAATTAAATTTGTATAATATTTAATTTCATAAATTATTAATTTAAATAACATTAATAAGAAAAAAAGTTATTACTTTGAAATAACATTATTAATTAAAAAAAAGTTAGTACTTTGAAATAACATTAATAATTAAAAAAAAATTAGTATTTGTATTACAATTAATAAATTGTATTTTTATTAATTATAATTATAATGTATCCAAATTTATTCAACCAAAAACATTGAAATATTTATTATCATCATACTAATAGACTACATATCACTCATTTTCAATAATCATGTTGTGTAAAATAATACATGTATATATGATGTCTTTTAAATTATCTTTATATCAAAATTATCCTGAACTTAATTATTGTTCATCGAGATTGGAACACCCCAAATGTTCATTCTACATCCTTTCTCGCTATCTCGTGTCGTCCCTTCAAAAAAAAAAAATTATCCTTGGAATATGGAAAGTTCTTTGACAAAAGTAATTCATTTTTGATAAATTTCATCAGTCAAATAGTATCCTTATATTTTGTATTATTAATCATAAAATTAACCTTATGTGTATTTTCTTGTAAGATGTTATTGAATAATCATGGTGTTGGGAACAACCATTGGGCTTGCACAGTCCAGTTAAGGCTATTGCCCTGTGTAGGTACGTGTCAAACAAGGCTTCGACAAAGTCAACAACATTTGAGGATAAATTTGTCCATTTACCCTTGACATCCTCCCTTTTGCATTTACAAAGAAGATTTTAGCAGTGATGATATATTATTTCTCCCTGCTCTCTCCTCTCCGCTCCTCTCAAGCCAAGTAAAGATAATCTTAAATGTTAGCAATTGTTCTTTTATCTGACTTATCGTTGCTAAGTCATTGACAAACTTTAACGCTATGTTTACTTGGGAGAGTGGAAAGTTTTTATGGTGGAAAAGTTTCTACGGTAGAAAAGTTTCCGCCGTTTACTTCATTAAAATTTTCCGAAGGAAAAGTAACGCAATCCATCAGCGGATAATTTTGAAGCCAAAATCGATCACCTCAAAATCGGACGGAAAGCAGCGGATGGGAAAAAAAATGACGCATGTACCCCTTTAGCATTGACAAAATTACACCATATACAAAAAAAAATGACGCATGTAGCCTTTTTAACTCACAAAATTACACTATGTACCAAAAATATGACGCATGCACCCTTTTTTATTTACAAAATTACATCATAAGTATTCACCTTCCTCTATCAAGGTAAACAAGTGTGCAAAGGAAAAGATTTCTTCACCCTTTCTTTTCTCTTCCTCCAAAGATAATTTTCTATCGTTGATTCCTTTCCTTTCCTCATCCACACTCTAGAGTTTAGGGTTTAGGGTTTAGGGTTTAGGGTTTAGGATTTAGGGTTTAGGGTTTAGGGTTTAGGGTTTAGGATTTAGGGTTTAGGGTTTAGGGTTTAGGGTTTTTTTTTTTTTTTTTTTTTTTTTTTTAAAAAGGAACTTTTATTCCACTAAGGAAAAAACCCAAGCTATCAGGGGGACCAAACCTGACCTGCTAGCCTAGGGGGACAAGGGATTTCTCTTGCAAGAGAATACATGTGAATTTGCAGCACATAAAAGATAAAGTAAAGCGTTACATGTGATTTTCAATGACCTCCAAACTCCTACAAACCCACCATATCAGGCCTCTGCGCTCCATGATAGTAGTGCTAACATAGTCCACGAGCCGCATCCAAGGAGGCCCAGCCCAAGCTCCATACATCTCCATAAAAGACATCGGTGAGGTAAAACCGATGTCGTTTCCTGCTACGCTCCCATGCAGTCCTCCAACACACCATAGCTGTCCTCTGCGCTCCATGAGAATAGTGATGTTCCGCTCCCAAGCAGTCCTCCAACACACCCGATGTTCACTTTTGGCAAGTGACCAGCCCTCAACGGATTTAATGTGTCCTTACCGCAGCCGTTTGCTACGGACTAGGCAGGCCAAAGGTGGGCCTACTCACCCTATTTGGCTTTTTGGCAAAGCCACAGCCCTCAACGGATTTGTCAGCCTTTACCGCAGCCGTTTGCTGCGGGCTAGCTAGACCATAGGTGGGTCTAGTCACCCTAGTTGGCTTTTTAGCAAAGCCACAGCTATCAACGGATTTAGTGTGTCCTTACCGCAGCCGTTTGCTACGGACTAGGTAGGTTCATGGTGACCTACTCACCCTCTTTGGCTTTTTGGCAAAGCCACAGCCCTCAACGGATTTGTCATGCCTTTACCGCAGCCGTTTGCTACGGGCTAGCTAGATCATAGGTGGATCTAGTCACCCTATTTGGCTTTTTAGCAAAACCACAGCTATAAACGGATTTAGGAAGCCTTTACCACAGCCGTTTGCTGTGGGCTAGATAGCTCTAAGGTGGAGCTATTCACCCTCCATCAAGTATGCTATCCTGGCTTGCAAGAGCTCCTGATATACGGCAAGCCCAATCTGTCCATCCTGCAAATGCCAAGTAGCAAACCACCAATCTCCTGCCCCTCCATCACCCTCTCCCCCTCCACCTGATATGCCTGATTGGCGAGGAAGTCTGCAGCCGCATTCCCCTCTCTATATATGTGTGTGCATCTGACCCCATACTGTCGTACAAGCCTTCTGATCCGTAAGATCTCCTCCCGAAGCTCCCATGAAATGCCAGAAGACCCGATAATATGCAGTGCAACCAGGGAATCAGACTCCAGCCAAATAGGGAAGAGCTGCCTATCCACGCACAACTCCAAGCCTCTCAGGATCGCCATAAGCTCCGCTCTGATATTGGAGCCCTCACCAAGGACTCCCTGTCTGGCCACCACCACCTGTCCACTATGATCTCTAACAATAGCACCGTAAGAGGACTCACCTGGATTACCTCTAGAGCTACCATCTGTGTTGAGCTTGAACCATCCATCATCAGGCCTCCTCCACTGTACTGCTGAGATCGTGTGCAATGTCCGTATCCTCACCTGCATCACCATGGCCTGGGCTGCCGAGATATCTCCCCTCCAGTGCCTGGGCTTGATGATACCAGATGCCATCCCAACCCTCAAATACTGTGTGATCTGCCTGATAATCTTCTGTCCCTCCGGCCTCAGCCCCCTGTGCTTGGAGTCGTTCCTGGCCGTCCACAAGAACCAAAAGATCAAGAGGGGGATGATCTCCCTCACCGAACCAGTGCTGCTCCAAGCTGTACCTGCCCTCCATCTCTCCAACACCCGCCAGCTGCCAACCCCAAATAGGTGTCCAAAATGCCCCCAGACCTCTCCTGCCACCGGGCTCCCATAGAAAAGATGCTCCCATGACTCCACTGCCTCACAGCACTGACATCTGGACACTAAGCATACACCACGCTGCTGTAAAACCTCGTCCACTGGCAGGCGTCTACGGAAGAATCTCCAAATGAACACGGAAATGGTGGGGAGGAGAAGTCTGCTCAAGGTCACTATCGCTACATCCTCCCTCTGGTGCGCAGTCCTATAGACCTCCCAGGCAGACCTCGTAGTAAATCTCCCATCTCTGGTGGGTCGCCACACCATAACATCCTCCTCCTCGGGCCTCAAATGCACCTCTGTCACCTCCTCCGCCACTGAAGTATCTCCTGGCTCCAGCTGCCATCTACTAAAAACCGGTCCACTCTGACATCTGGAGGCCCCTGCACCGTACACCACTCCGACAACGGTCCCCTCTCCATCCACCTGTCATGCCAAAAGCTGAGGTGACCCTGTCCAATAATCCACCCTATCTGTCTCTCTGCCACAGCTCTGGTCTGAATCATCCTGCGCCAACTGGGGGAAGCGTTGCTCCTCAAAGTCACCATACCTGGGTCCACCGTCCCACAATAAGATCTCCTCAGAAATCTGGCCCATTGTGTGCACTGCTCTCTGAATCTGAACCACAACTTCATGGATAAGGCCACCCCCACCTCTGATAACCGTCTGATCCCCAGCCCACCCTCCTGCTTCGGCCTGCAGATGTCCCTCCAAGCCACCCAATGCACCTTCCTATCATGTCCCACTGAGCTCCAGAAAAAAGATGCAAACACCCCCTCCAGCTTCCTCAGGACCTCCAAAGGAGGCTGGATCACCTGGAGGAGATATACAGGTAGAGAAATCAGAACACTCTGGATCAGCATCAGGCGACCCCCATGTGAAAGGCGTGAGAGGTTCCAACCCTGAAACTTCCTCTGAATCTTCGCCAGCAGTGGCGCAAAGTGGACTGTCCTCTTGTTCCCTGAGATGATTGGAACCCCTAAATAAAGCATAGGCCTCTCCCCCAAACCAAAGCCTGTAATCGCTGCTATCTGCTGCCTCCTCCTATCTGATATGCGTCTCGAGGGGAAGAAGGAGCTCTTCTCTGCATTGATCGCCTGTCCTGACTGGGCCTCATATCTGTCCAAGAATTCCTTCCCCCTCCTCACACAATCCAGAGACCCATTCAGGAAAATGACCACATCATCCGCATAGGCCAGGTGAGACACCCTCATATCACATCCTGTCGCATAAGCCATCCCTGGGTACGCTGCAAATAAGGCCTCTATCCCTCTGGAGAAAAGCTCCGCCGCCAAAATAAAGAGGAAGGGGGAGATGGGATCACCCTGCCTCAAGCCACGCTGTGATCTAAAGAAGCCTGACAGCTGTCCATTCACCAGGACCGAAAACCAAGAAGAAGTAACGCACCTCCTGATGAATGCAATCACTGTCTCTGAGAACCCAAATGCTGCCATGACTCTGAAAAGGACGCCCCACTGCACTCTGTCATATGCCTTGGCCATGTCCAGCTTCAGAATAAGGTTTCCTCCTCTGATGTGATAGTTGAGCTTGTGATCAAGCTCCTGGGCCATCAAGATATTGTCTGAGATCAGTCTCCCTGGAACAAAACCACTCTGAGCTGGGGATATTACCTTCCCTAACACTGAAGCCATCCTCTGCGCCATCAGCTTAGAGATGATCTTATAGGACACATTACACAAGCTGATGGGTCTGAAGTCCCTCCACCTCTGCGCACTGTCCACCTTGGGAATCAACACTATGGTCGTAGACGCCATGCCCCGTGGAAGCTCTGCCCCTCGAAAGAAATCCAGTACAGCCTGAAAGACATCCTCCCCCACAATCTCCCAGCAAGCTCTGTAAAAGGCCACTGAGAATCCATCTGGGCCCGCTGCACTATCCTGACACATGCTCCAGACCACCTGCTTCACCTCCTCTGCTGATGGGAGGCCCTCCAGCATCAAATTATCCTCCGCACTGACCAAGGAAGGTATCAACTCCGTGTCCACCACCGTGCTATCCACTGTCTCCCCTGTCAGCAGCTCCTGAAAATATCTGACTCCTGACTCTCTGATCCCATCAGGCTGGTCCAGGCACTGCCCCTCCTCCCAAATTCTGAAAAGTCTACTAGCTGTCCTCTTCTTCTGCACTGTGGAGTGAAAGAACTTAGTATTCCTCTCCCCCTCTCCCATCCATCTGATAGCAGCTCTCTGCTTCCAAAAGTCCTCCTCCATGTCTAGCACTCTGAAAAGTCGAGCCTGACACTCTGACCTGTGAGTCTGCCTCGCCTCTGTGGGGTCCCCGCCATACCGCCACCGCACCATACTCGGCCCTGCAAAACCACGTCATGTATGTTGCCAACACCTCCATGTTCCACCAGCGGATGCTCCTTGACCTCCTCACCCATCTGAACCTCTGCGATCCCCAGTGCCATACTAGGTAGACACCAATTCAACCTCACTGTCGATAAAACTCGTGCCGCACCCACATCCTCCGAAGGCCCTCGGCCTCTGGAAGCCTGGGAACTCCACAAGTAGGGGACAGTGATCTGAAGCTGCCCTGCTCAAATGCTCCACTCTGACTGTGAAATCCAGATTGCCCCAGGATGAAGACAATAGAACCCTATCCAGCCTCTTCCACACCCTGTTATTCGTCCATGTGTACCTATCCCCAACAAAACCTGCATCCACCAGTCCAGCAAGCATGATAAAATTATTAAAATCCTCCATGGCACCTGGTCTAGCTAGAACTCCTGCTGAGTGCTCCTCCATGCTAGATATGACATTGAAGTCTCCTCCCACCAGCCACAGTCTGTCGCCCTCTGACCTCAGCTCCATGAATAGAGACCCCGTACACTAATTTGGAACTTTGTCGGAAGAAACTGGAAGATAAGCTGAAAGTGTAAAGTGTGCATGAAAACAAAATTTTGCAAATAATAGTAGAATCCCAGAAAAACCAAACCTTCCCTGATTTATTAGATACTACCTCCTCAAACCCCATGCGCCGAGCCATATACCTACAGTCCAAATCAACCATAGGCTCCAAAACTGCTAAGAAACTCAGATGATGATGTCGTCTCAGAAACAAAGCCCTCCTCTGTGTCGCCAAATTCCCAAACCCCCTCACATTCCATATGATACCAGACATGACTAATGGAAAGGGGTGCGTACCTGCCTTGAAGCCTGGCTCCTAGTCACTCTTGGCTCAAATTCCACCCTCGGCCGCTGCGCCTTGAGTACCTTGGGCATCCCCGCTTTCCTTTCTCTGGGAGGACTGACCACGGAGGCTAGACTGCGTCCCCCCCTTGATGAAAAACTAGTGTCTGTCTCCTCATACTCCACAAAAGTCTTCTGAAAATCTGGATCATCTGAGCCTTCTGGGGTAACCTGTGTACGCCTGGCAGGCTTCTTCTGGCCCAAATCGTCTGAAACCCCCTGGTCTGCTGATGAGCTGGAGTATCTGTCTAATCCATCATCCTCTGGCAGCTCTCTCGATGACTCCAGTACCCTGGGCTCCTCACCACTGATCAAACCAGCTTCCTGCAACCCCCTGGAGGCTCCCCCCTGTCCCTGTGCTCCGTCTGTGTTCCACTGCTGTGCCCCTATCCCTGACCTCTGTACTGTCTGAGAAACCTGCTCCCCCTGGCCGAAACACTGAGGTATCTGATCTCCCACCTGTTGCTCTCCTCCCTCCACTGAAACACTGTCCTGCTGATCCGAGTCCAGAGATGTCTGCCATAATGTCTGGCACTGTCCCAACTGCACTGGCATTCGGTCTTCCACCTCCACCCGCTGAGTCTTACTCACTCTGTCTTCATCTGCTCCCACCCCATCATCTTTCTCAGTTCCCAATTGAGGATAGTCTTCCAGCGCCTCCTTGTCACCAGCCCCTCCCACCACATCATCCCCTGCATCCTCCTCCTCTCCTATATCCTTCAGCACCTCAAAAGAGTTCCCCTGAGCATGTAACTCCTGCGCAGATTTCTGACCCATCCTGGAAGGTTGCTGCTTGCGGGCCCATGTCTGTCCAGTCCTCCTGCCACCGACCCTCTGAAAATCATGTGCCTCTGAGTCCTCCACCACCACTGCCTTACCTTTCCTGTCTCGCTCCCTCTGATTAAGTCTCTCTCTCAGGTCTGCTCCTGGGGGAATCGGATCCACTCTGTCTCTGTGCCACTCAGGCCGTGGCTTGTTCCCTGCCACGTAGCAATCCACCTCTGCATGTCCAAGATGCCTACAATACTGGCAGTACTCTGGTGTCCTCTCATACACAACTCTCTGCAGCCTGTGCTCATCTCCAATTCCGATCAAGAACTGCTCCACCCTAGGCTTCAAGAGATCAATCTCCACACATGCTCTGGCCATAAAGAGTCTAGAGCCATCTGCTGTGGCTTCATCTATCTTGATAGGGCACCCTACAATCCGAGCCATCGAAAACACACAATTTTTATTGATCATATGAACTGGAAGATCAGGAAACTGTACCCAAACTGGAACCACGGATGACTCAGCCTCATATGAAAAGTGCGGTGTCCACTTGAAGATTCTGAGTATTGAGCCACCAATGCGCCAGACTCCCCTAGTCCATATCCTGGCCATGTCCTCATTTGAAGTAAGGTGCAAAAAGATGTGCCCAGCTCGTAGGAACCGAATGTTGTAGGGGCTTGATAATCCCAACCCCTTGAAACCTTGGTACACAATCTGAGGGGGGGGTCTCCTGCCAGAGAACTTGCCTATCAGGGAAAAC